>NW_023657563.1:0-27224 GCF_015228065.2 Penaeus monodon
TTCGTTCGCTTACCACCCTAGAAAACTGAACCCTAAGTCCTCGAGATGACGCATTTTGCTCAGTGATGGACGATCACTCAGATCATGGGGGGATTCATGATCTTTTGGGGTTTCATAATCTTTTTGAGCTGCTGTACCATAGACCCTTTCAGCGTTATTTGGCGCAAGGGGTGTCACACTTCCATCCAGGCCCACGGGAGTGTGTAAAAAACCTCGTATCTTTTCTCATTGTAAATGATGGGTAAATTTTTGGGAGCTTTTTAACCCAGTTGGTTTTTAGTCTGGCCCACGGGGCCCGGCGGGGAGGGTTGTTTTGTTTATACAATGTGACTTTGCTTATTCCATTTTTCATGTATATATATTTAATATATATATTATATAATATTTTATATAATTTTATATGAAATTATATATAATCAATTTTATATTAATATATATAATTTAATATATTTTAAAAATTTATATTCTATATATTTTTCATATATTTTTAAATTATTTTTTTTTTTTTTATTTATTTTTATTATTATTTATTAAATTTCCCCATTAATATTTTTTATTTTTTTTTTTTTTTTTATATTCTTATATATGCTTTTAATAATTTTTCTTTTTTTTTTTTAATATTTTTATATGCTATATATATATAATTATATATAATATATAAATTTTTTTTTAAAATTAAATGATAAAAAAATAGTACTGACACTTTCCCCCTCTACCTCTTTATCCTCTGCTCATGCGACAGGTGCAAGAGCTGCATTAGCTGAATGAAAAAAATTTTTTGGAAGAAAATTCAGAAAGCTAAAATTTAAATAGTCGGACCGTGTCTAGAAAAGAAACTAAAATATAAAGTGGGTTTTGTAAAGCCGCTCTAATAAAAAAAAAAAAAAAAAAAAAAAAAAAAAAAAAAAATCGTGCACTTTGGAGAAAGAAAAAATCTGGAAAAAAAAAGGGAAAAAAACTTTTGGGAAACAATTTTTGATGCAGCCTGTCCTATTTTATAGCTTGCCATGAGTATCGCTGTAGATTTTCATTTGAGCTTTAAAAAGGTCAGTTTTACGCTTTGTCCCCTTTTTTGTAATTTCTGTAAGGCTTCCCCTGTCAAGGCTAAAACGTAGAAGTTCGTAGTATACTCATTCAGTTCTATCTTCCAAAACCATCTACTCTAAAGATACATTTTTAGTAACCCGGGTTTGTTTTGCTTTCATAAAACTTTCATACCGTGTCTTCATAAAAAATTTTTTCTTCTGTTACATATTTAAATTGGGTAACTTATAGATTAAAAAAATTAAAAGGCATTCACACTTTTATTACAGATATGAAAAGGTAAATAGCTTTCCCGGTTAAAGTGAAATATTCACTGTCTGAATATACCCTATTCATTATTTCTTTTTTTTTTCAACAATAGTAAAAAAAATTTGGGTTTGTAAAAAACTACATATCCATACCTTTCTGAACGATTTTAAAACTTTTTTGCAAAAATTTCTATTCTATTTACACCATTTATATCCAAATAAAGGTTGATCGCCATATACAGAAATCATGCCCAATATATTTTTAACTATTCGTTCTTAACTGAAAAAAGGTTAGTATGCTCCTGGGCAGATAAGGGGAGACGCATTGTCGCCCCGGGAAAGGGGAAAAAGTGTAATGCTCTGCTTTTGATTTTTCCAAACTGTTTTTAAAAAGGTGAGTACTTTTTTTTATATATGATTTTTTTTTTGATCTAGTGTCATACTCTTATGTCCTGAAAGAATATGTTTTAAATCAAATTTAAATTTTCATTTTGTTTGAAATTGTTTGCATCTTTTTGAAATAAAATCACCGCAGAATGAAATTTTAGGTGACGTTTTAGTAGATGATGATTGTGCTCTCCTATCTTGGGCTGGTGTCTTTCTCTCTGGGAGCTTTTGTGGGTTAGTGCCCACGGTATGGGTGGTGCTTTGGTGAAGTCGGGGGTCATATGGAGAGTCATAGCATAGCATTAGATTTGCAATTTAGTTCGCCCGACCCTTCCATATATGGCCCGGCCTGTGTCAGCATTTTATGGCTTCTCTTTTGGTTCCTGACACTCGGTTGCTTACCGTGGCGGTGGATTCCCATAGACCTCCTGTAGCGTGGTGTAAGCATACTGCAAAATCTCTTTACCAACACGACGGCTGTGTTGGGCGGACCCTGTCTCGGGAAATTGGGGTGTGCTCCATTCTCTAAGTAATGTAAAATTTGGGGCTTCGGCCGCCGAAATGCATGCATCCCTCCTTCACGGTTTTTTTCTCTAGATCTGCCATGCACGTGGTAACCTAGGGTTCTGTGAAAATATTGATTAAAATTTTTTAAATTATCTGCCGCGCAACGCAAAGGTCATTAGCGGCGATACCTTGTAAAAAAATATTAAAATTTTAAAATTTTAAAAATCTATAAATAGATATTTTAAAAAAACTTAAACAAAAAAAAAATCAAGCAAAATTTAAACTCTAAGTTTTAAAAAAATTTTTGCAAACATTATGCAAATTAATTTTATTGAAATATTAGTCCCCCTAAGTAAACTAATAAGACCCTCTTGTCACGGTAACCTAAAGCGTTGTGCGGCCCGCCCCCAAGAAAATGTGAAAGAACCCCAAAATACTTGCTTTTGTCCCCTTCATTTTTACTGTTTAAATGTGAGCCCCATGTAAGTCTTGAGTCAAAAATTAGCCCCAAGTACTTCACCTTTTGGGAAAAATTGCTTTGGTTTGCTCTAAATGAGGGAAGGAGGAATTTTCCTCGTTTGTGGAAATGTATGCCATGGTCTTGTTTGGGGAAAAAATTTGCCCAGATTTTTGCTCACTGTAAAACCCCTGATTTATTGAAAGTCTGCATGCACCCTTCACATCCTGTACTTCCTCCTGACAACAGTGAAAAGTCATCCACTACGATTACATAGACAGCCTTGGAAAAACCCTTTAATTGTTATTTATAAAAAGGGAAAACGGGGTCCCCTTAAACACCCCCTTGTGGGCCCCCTTCCAGCTGTCTTCCAGGTTAGAAAAAACAGTTTCCACCCGAACTCTAAACTTCCTGTCACAGGAAGCTTTTATAAAGGTGGGTAATGGTCCTTTTAAAACCCAAAGGTCATACAGTTTATGAGTATGCCATGCTTCCAAGTAGTATCGAAGTTTTTTTCAAGTCAAAAAGACTGCTATATGTGACGTCGCTGTGCAAAGAATTCTGTATAGCATTTCCTCCTCCAATGCATCTGGGGTTACCTTAATTTTCTAAAGCCTATTGATATGGGGTCAACACGTTTTTTTTTCTAGCAGCCATGTCACCTAAAGTTTCCCATTTTTCCCCCCAAAACTTGCAGATAGCTGGTGAGGAAATTGGTCTGAAATTTTCCTGTGTGGAACTCTTTCCGGGGTTTGGGGAACGGGAAATGTTTTAAGCTTCTCTCCTGGGGATGGCACTGTACCCTCCCTAAAACCTTTTAATAGGTCAACAGGAACTCTGGGACTCTCTGGAAATTGAGATATCTTTCTTTTGGGAATTTCGTACTTCCTGGGCGGGTCTTATGGCAGAGCTGCAAAGCAAGCCCAGGAATTCTGCTGCAGTCCTACTGAAAAACGCACGGGGTTTTCCTATTCCCCCCCGAAAAGGGGAAATCGAGCTGTAGTCTCCAGAGAGATCTCTGCCATGGAATTGCTAGCTCTTTAAACATCTTTTTATCTGTTGTTATCCATCTATCTTCAAACGGGTGATGACGGATATGCTTTTTCGGGGATCTTACCACCTTGTCCCATCCCCTCAAGGGGTCCCAAGTTAATCGGGAGACTACTTCCCACGACGTCCTCACCTGTTTTAGCCGCGCCTGGCCTTGGCTCGGTCTTCTTGAATTATCAAGGCTATAATGCGGGGGGGGTCGTTTCAATTCCCTTTAATAAAGTTTTCTTGCTTGACAGTTTTTTGGCATTCAAGACCCCCATGGTACTGGGTCGACGGTAATGGCTGCTACTTTTCGAATGGATCTTCTGCTGCACGGTGTTCGTGATGTAGGGTTTTAACCACTTGAATCAGGGGAAATCATTCACAGATCCTTGCAATCTGCAGTTGATCAAAAAAGTTTCCCTCCACATTTCAAGTCGCCATCTCTGCCTCCATTGGCTGGAAAAACCTTCACCTCCCCAAAAGTATTGGAAAAGGGTCACTTCCATGACCTCCAAAGTGAAGGCCCCATGTGAATCAGGTGGCCTATTGATGGGTCTTATTGGAAAATGCCCCATTTTGAATTTGGAAATGTGTAGGGTGTCACTGTTCAAAAAACTGCATCACTCTTAAGAAAAAGGACCCCAAGGCCCTTCCTCGGGGGTTGCAAAAATGTCTCCCCAGAGTGATGCCGCCATTGAAATCTCCAAGAGTAAAATGGTGGGAAACGCCCAAGTAACTTCCAAATCATTAATGTTCAATTATGTGGGGGAAAGGTAAGGGATGCAACGTGTAGGTCGTGTCAACCTTTTCTCCAGCCTTACCTGCATGTTGTCTGAGGTGATGGCCTGGAAGGAATATCTTGGGACGGATTTGAGGTTCCAAAAGGGGGCTTAAACGGGAATCATCTCAGAAAAGGGGAAACGATTTTCCTTTGGGTCATTTTCTTGTGGGCTACACAAACTGGTTCATAAAGGTATAAATGTTGCAGTTCTTCCCATTTTTAATAATTCCTGACATTTCCCCTTGAATTAGGGTTCCTTTTTTAATTTTTTCTTCATAAAAGGGTTTTGGCAGCACGTGGTCAGTTTTTCCTCACACCTTTAGGGTGTCCCTTTCCAGGCCCGGGGGGTACCTTTTTAAAATTTTTTTGACCTGTGGAACAGTTTCCACAGGTTTCCCTTGACAGGTTTAGGGTTTCTTTTCCTGGGCAAAGGAGGGGCCTGAGCCTTTCTTCGGGCATTCGTCACACGGGGGCCCCCCGTGGGTGTTGTGGCGCTGGGGTCTTTTTTACAGGTTCAGGATTCCTTTGCCTGGGAAGGGCGTGCCCCGGCCTTCTTCAGGGGGATTCCTAGCACAGAGGCTCCCGTGGATGGGGGCGCTGGACTGTCACCGTTAGGCCTCTGAGCCTTGCCTGATGGTCCAAAGATCTTCTTTTGGAGGGGGAGTCTCCTCAATAACCCCTCACTTCTACCCATTCTGGTGGGGCAACTCACCAAGGCATTGTCAGCATTTTTTGGGCTGAGGGGGTTAAAAAGGGAATGGCGAGGTGTGCTGTAAGAAACATTGGGGGGCAAAGGGTTGGGGGGAAGGAGGGGGGCAGAACCGAAACAAAGGACCTACCTGGCTGTGCAAACAGCCTGGCCATCGCTTTTGCCTTGAAACTAAATTTGTCCTTGCTCCTTATTACCAAAATTTTTTTTTCAAATTGTACCTTTTACTTCTTTGAAGAAGCTTCATGGCTTCTTTGCAGTGGTAAAAATATATTGCCGCAGTTGTCATCTCCTTGATGACCTGTTTACCACACTTTACCATACTCTTGTTGTCCTTTTCTTTAAAAAGGCAAGGTTGGCTCCATCCCCTAACCCTGGCATGGGAAACACCCCATAGGGTTTGGGGACATATGGCTTTACCCTTTAGTGTACCCTGCTAACATAACTATTCTGGAAAGGTAATGTGGGTTAAAAGTTAAAAGAAGAGCTGGGGTTTGACTGTTCCAAAACCCTCAACTTTCTTCCTAAAAAGTTTTACTGCCCTAATTAAAAATTTTCTAGTTCCTCTAACATTTTTCCTCAGATACCTCTCAGGTCCGGAAAAGACAATTCCCATACACGTGAGGGGTTTTTTAGAGAACTAAAAATTGGGCCCAGGAATGTCGCATATTGCTGCGATGGTCACTCTCTCTGGTGACGAAACCTCAACTATCAGGCTACCCCTCGCTGTGGGTAGCGAATCACTTACATACTTCAAGACTTTAAAAAAGTCAGATCCAGATTGATACACCATCAAAGGTCTTCACTACTAGGGCTTACAAAAAAATGCTTTCAATTACCAGGGAAATTTCCATGGGCTGAGGGAAAAACTTTTTCCCCCTTTTTCCTGGTTTTTGGGAGCCGGGAACCATTCGATTTTCCCTTCTTGCCCTTTGGGAACTGGAAAGGGTTTTTGAGGGGCAAAATGTATTTCCCGAGGAAGGGGGATTGGTAGGTCGCCAGGGGGAGAGCTAATCTTTTTAAATTTGTAGTCTCATAAATTTGAATTTTTTCTTTCCCCACCCCCCCCCCCACCATGGAGTCCATGAGGGGGGCTATATTGGGGTTCAAAAACTCCCAAAAGCCACAGGGTAAGGAAAATCGCACCCTATTACAGTACTATGGCATCGCGGATCTATGCGCTACCCCCTGAAAATGCCTGCTTGACCCCACCTATTTGACCAGCCGATTGCTTGACCGGGGCCTTTTACAAACCACCCATCTAACCAGAATAAAAACCAAAGAGGTGTTTTCTAGCTGCAGGGCCAGCGTGCACATCGCTCAATCTCCAGGACTCCTGTCTCCTGGGAATATGGATGCCCGCCGGGAAAAACCCCGTGGGGGGTATTCTCCCTTCCAAGATGGAATGAAACCGGGGGGGGTAAACCCCTCCCCCCTCATAGCCCCTTGGGGCCGAACCATTTTGTCTCATCCCCCACTGGTGACCCCCCCCATATGGTTACCCCCTGTTCCGGCTCCCAGATCATTGGGGTCAAAACCCCCTCCGGCAAGGCGGGTTCCGTTAGGGGGCATTCTGTAAAAATGACTTCGGTACCCTGTTGATTATTTCAGAGAGTCCCTGTTTTATAGCCTGTGGGGTTGATACCACTGGCCGAGGGGGGGGATCTCGTTTTCTCTCTGTGAAGCTGCGGGAAGGAGGGTTTCTTCATGAACTTCTTCCCAAATATTTTTGGCTTAATGTATAATCATGGGGTTAGGGGTTATCCCTGTCAAATTCGGCTAGTCGTCAGAAGCTTATTCCCCCTTATCCTAATGTGGCTGAGAATCCAGTTTTTTGTAATTCTTCTACCCTGTCAAGAATCCCCTGTGCCCTTTTTTTAGAATGTAGTCAGAAAGGGAATATTGTCTTTGGGTGAGCTCTCTGAAAACATCATTTCTCCTCCTGGACTGTATTTCGACCCGGGTCCTTCCTCATGGACTGTGGCCGGGGTTCTATATAGCAACTCCTCTGCCCGTAGCGGGAGGCGTTGTCGTTACCCTCATGGATTTTTTTGGCTCCCTTTTCTGCGAAGCCGGGGCCTGCGTATGCTCAAGGGGTTACTGATCCATATTTTAGTATGTTCTCTGCCTGGGATGATGGTGCAATGCCCTCTGGGTTTTTGCCCTTTTGGCTAGGGGGGGGGTATTTATTCTTTTTGGGGGTCAGGCCCCTGACAGAGCTCTATCGGGTTTGTGCCCACGGCGGGCTTCAAAAGTCGGGTGGGGAGAGTCCCCTGCCCTTAGCAAAAACTGTTCTTTTGGGTGATGGGGATTAAACCCCCCCTTTACCCCTCTCTCTCTCTCTTTTCTCTTTTCTCTCTCCTCTCTCTCTAGTTGTTTGCAAGAGCTCATTGTCTTGTTCTGGCGTCTGACTATTTTTTGTTTTAGACTTTGTTCCGGGGAGCCTGGATGCCCTTTGTAAAATTGGCTGCTTAATCGTTTTGTGAGACCAGGGAAATTTTTGCCCAGGAGGAGGTTGGGACCTTCCCCCGCCTTGGGGACCCTGGCAGCTTTGTTGGACGTCTCCTTTTTACTTTTTTTTTTTTTAAATCCCAATAAAGGGAAGGGGAGGCTTCCCCCCACAATGAGCTGGCGCTGTACATAGAATACTTATACCTGTGTCTGCTCCTATCGTCCTCACTCATTGCTCTCTGCCGACAGTCTTGTTTTTGGTTTCGGTAAACCAGGTACTGACCTCCTTCTAAAAGGAGGGGGTCCTCTATTTTTACCCCGGAAAGGGGTTATTCCAAAACCCCACCCCAAAGTCCATTCCCGGGATTTTCGATTTTGTCCCTTAAACTCCCCTGTCTCAAGCCGGGTTTTTGGTTTTGGCTGCGAATCTTTAGCCCTGCCCTAAAACATCCTCAGACACAGTCCAAACCGCGGGGCTTTTTTTTAGGAAATTTGGGTCCTGAGATGATAGCAAGGTCGCCTGCATAAGAGATGATCTTGCATCCCCGGGGGGTTTTGTTGAGGATTAGGACATTATTTTTTTTAAAAAGGGCTGACTGGTATTCCATTTTCTAGGGGCTGTGCTGTGATAGGTGACCGGGGAATTTTGGCTGTTCTTTTCCAAAAATATCCCTTTCCCAAAGTCAAGACTTCCCTCTGATTCCCTTCGGGTCAGCTCTCCTAAAGGGCCCCCCCCCTAAGGGGAACCGCCTTCGCGGGGGGGGGCTTGAGGTCCCAATATCTGGTGGCCGGGCCCAAAGGGGGCTACCCATACTGGAGGGTCCCCGTAGGGATAGAAAAAATGGCTTCCTGGTGCCCCAAGGCCTTTTAGGGGGGATGGTTACCCACCTGGTTCTTCCATCTTGGCTAGGGAGAACTCTCCCACGTTGTTTGCCGTGCGTGGCATCCCTATTACCGGAGACAGGATCCTGGAGGTTAAAGCGATGCGCACGCTGCACCCTGCAGCTAGAAACACACCTCTTTGGCCCTTTTTCGGGTTTAGACGGGGGGCTTGATAAAGCCCGTCAATCAATCGGCGGTCAAATAGGGCTAGGGTAAAGCAGGCACTATTCTCGGTAGCGCTAGGTCCCGCGACTCCCATCATACTGTGTAGTGGTGCGTATTTTTCCTCATTTCCCCCTGTGGCTTTTGGGAGTTTTTAAACCCAACTATATTTTCCCTCGTTGGCTCCATGTGGGTGGGGGGGTGAGGAAATGAAGAATTAAAATTTGTATATTACAATTTAAAAAGATCTGCTCTTTTCCCTGACGACCTGCGCATCCCTCGACCTTTCTCCGGGAAAATCACACTTGTCACCGGGAAACCCTTTTAGTTTCCAAAGGGCAAAAAGGGGAATCGTAATGGTCCCGGCTCCCAAACCGGGTAAAAAGGGGGAAAAGTCCTCCTAAATCCACAAAGGAGATCTTACCTGTAAATTAAAAGCATTTCATACAGTAATACCGGGTAGTGAAGACCATTGAGGTGTATCAATCATGGTCTTGACTTTTTGGGTTCAGGGAAATATTGAAGTATGTCAACGGACCTCGTATCCCCCCCAAGCAAATGGTACCGATAGTTGAGGTTTTCGTCACCAAAAAGAGTACCGTCTGCGTGAAATATGTAACATTCCGGGCTCAATTTCATGCCTCCTCAAAAAACCCTCTCTGAAAGGGTTGTTTTTTTCCCAACCGATGGGTATTCTGAGGAAAACGTTAGGGGAAACTAGGAATTTTTAAATGTGTGTCATAAAACGTTTTGGAAGAAAGTTGAGGGTTTGGAACATCGCACCACTCTTCTTCTAACTTTTAAACTTACCTTCCAAATCGGTAATTTAGCATGGTACCACTAAAGGGTAAAGCCATTGTCCCCAACCCTATGCGGTGCTTCCCCACTGCCAAGGTTGGGCAGGACCCAAACTCTTCCCTTTTTTAAAGAAAGGCCCCAAAGAGAAAATTGTAAAGTGTGTACAACGGTCAAAAAGAGATGACACTGTCCAGCCCAATATGCGTTACCATGAAAAGAACTCAGAAGTTTCTTAAAAGAAAATGTAAAGGTACAAATTTGAAAAGGAATTTGTTAATAAGGCCCAAAGGAAAAAGTTAGTTTTCCGAGGCAAGCGACGTCCCGTACGTTTGCACACCAGGTAGGTCCTTTCTTGGGTTCTACCCCTCCCCCTTCCCACCCCCCCTTGCCCTCCAATGCTTCTTCAGCACAACTCTCCCATTTCCCTCTAAACCTCGCCCCAAATTGCTGACACTGCTCGGGTGATTGTTCCCAAAAACGGAGTAGGGTGGGGGGTCTTTGGAACTCCCCTCCCAAAAGTGTTTTTTGGACCCATCAGGAAGGCTCCAGGGCCTCAAGGGTGAAGCTCCCTGCCACCACATCCACAGGAGCATTTTCTGCTAGTCAGAATGCTCCTAGAAAAGGCTCGGCACGCCCTTTCCCCAGGAAAAGGGAATCCTAACCTTCCCAAAGACCCACTGCAACAAAACCACAGGCCTCCGCTGCTAGCAAAGCCCCTGAAGAAATGCTCGGGGGCCCGCCTTTGCCTGGCAAAGAACCTGAACCTTCCAAGGGAAACCTGGGGAACTAGTTCCACAGGTAAAAAAAACCTTAAAAGGTACCCCCGGTTCGGGAAAAGGGGACAGCCTAAAGGGTGTGAGGCAAACCTTGACCACGGTCTGCCAAACACCTTTTTAAAAATAACTAAAAAACGGGGATACCCTAATCCAAGGGAAACTTAAAGGAAATTTCATGAAAAAGGGGGAAAACTCAACATCTGATAGCTTAAAGGGAACCCTTTTGTGTATGCCTACAAGAGATTATGACCAGGGAAATCGTCCCTTTTCCTAGAGGTTTTAAAGTTAAAGCCCATTAGGGAACCTTTGACAATGGACCCTGGAGGGAGACAGTAATGGTACGTCATATATTCCCTTCCAACCACCCACCTGCAGAAAACCTGCGGGTGAAGGCTGTGAGAATAGCTTCACACGCCCTTACACTGTTCATCCATTACCTTCCTCCCAAAATCTCAACTAAATGTTTGGGAAGATCTACTTGGGCAGTTGCCACTCCATTTCTCTTTTGGGGAATTTTAAATGGTCGGCATCACCTCTGGAGCCCTTTTGTGAAACCCTCGGGAAGGCCTTGGGTCTTGTTCTTAAGAGCGATGCATTTTTTAACTGAACTGACACCCCCACACTTTTCCAAATTAAAACGGGGCCTTCCCAATATAGACCTATCAATAGTTCCCCCTATTCAATTTGAACTTCCTTGGCAGGTCAGGGAAACTCGGAAACGACCATTTTCCAATAATTTTGGAGAGGTGAATGGTATTCCAGAAAGGGGGTTGCAAGATGGCGACTTGAACTGCGACTGGAATCTTTTTAGATCAACGCGTATTGCAAGGATCTGTTAATGATTTCCAGTGTGTTCAAGATGCTTTTAAATCTTTTCCATCACGAATTCACCTTGCAGCAAAGCATCCTTTCCCCAAAAAGTAGGGGACAGTCCCGTGACCCCCAGTACCATGGTTTTGGTCTGATGAACCCAAACAACTGTCGAGCAGGAAACTCATTAACATTGAAACGACGCCCCAGCATTGTAACCTTGATCATTAAAAAAGACCCAGCCAAGGCCCGGGCGGGGCTAAAGGGGGCTAGAGGGATGGGGAGACAGTATGTTCCTCGTTTAAAACTCGGGGACCCCTTAGCGGGGGTTGGGAAAAGGGTGCAAAGATTGCGGGGAAAGAGCCACCCTATCAAACCGCTCAAAATAGATGGATAATCATCACAAAAAAAAAGATTTTTCAAATGAGCTGCTAAATCCGGCAGAGTTCCCCTCTGGGCTCTTACACTGCTTGTTCTCCACTTTTCGTGCTGAACAGAACAACCCCATGTCGTTCTTCAGTAGGAATGCGCAAACTTCCATAAAACTTGCCCATTTTTTGCGCAAGGAGATGGATCTGTTTTGACTCTCCCTAAACTGCCCGGGAAGTGACGATATTCCTATAAAATGATATCTCACTTACCGGGAGTTCCCAAAGTTCCTGTTGGACTTGTTCAAAAGGATCTATAGGGGGGCACAGTGCCATCCACATGGAAAGGGCTTAAAACATTCCTGTTCCTAACTGGCAAAATCTTCCCCACCGGAAAAATTACAGACCCTTTCTCTCACCAGCTGCATCTGCAAACTGATGGGGAAATGGAAACTTCAGGTTTTAAACATGGCTGCTAGAAAAAAAAAACGTGCTGACCCCATATCAATATGGCTTTAAAAAAATTGAGTCGCCACAGATGCCTTTTGAGGATGGAAAATCTAACAGAATTTCCCTTTGCACAGCGACGTCACTGTTGCAGCTTCTTTGACCTTTAAAGGGGTTTTGATACCACTTGAAGCATTGCAACTCATGAAACTGTATCATTGGGTTTTGAGGGCATTACCCACCTTCTACAATTCCTTGCAACAGAAATTAGAGTTCGGGGGGGAAACAGTTTCCTAAAACCCGGAAAAACCAGTGGAAGGGGGCCCACAGGGGTGTCTTAAGTGTGACCCTGTTTCCTTTCTATAAATGACATTATAAAGGTTGTTCCAATGCTTCTCATGTAAACTGATGTGTACTTTACACTGTACTGCCAGGAGGAAGCTTCAGGATGTCAAGGACCATGCAGACTGAGTAAAACAGGCTGTACAGTGGGCAACATACATGGGGTTTAAAATTTTTTTTAAAACAAAACCTGGTGTACATTTCCACAAACAGGAATTCCCTCCTTCCCTCTATTTAGAGCAAACCCACGCAATTTGTCCAAGAGTGAAGTACTTTTGGGGGTAATTTTTTACTCAAAAACTTTCTGGGTGCCTCCAAAAAAAACAGTTAAAAGTGAAGGGTACAAAGCACTTAGTATTTTGCGGGGGTTTTTTCACATTTCTTGGGGCGACCCCACAACGCTTTACGGCTTTTCCCCGGGGCTTATTTGTAGTAAGCTTGACTATGGGTGTGAAACTTATTCATCTGAACTCCCACTGTTTTTCCCCGGGTGTTTTACTCGGTTATAAGGCTTTTGAAACGTACTGGGGCTTTCAGGGCTTTACCTTGGGGTCCCTGTATGCTGAGAGTGGGAACCACCTCTTTTATTAACCGGGGGCTACATAACCTGTTTACTATCGAGACTACAAAGGTTCCGGGTCCCCTACATCCGATTGGTTTTCAACCCCCTTGAGGGTACCATCCTAGGTAGGAAATGGGAACTTTTAGAAAAACTTAAATTTAAGTCTCACTAAGGTTTTTGGCGTTGGAATTCCCCAAATTCCCCCCCTTGGACTAATCATCGAGCGGATTTGGTGGAAATTGGGGAAAAGGGGGGAATCGAACAAGTCAGAGAGAGATTTTTTCAGCAATTTCTAAATACAAAATCGGGCGCAATATTACAGATGGTCGAAATTAAAATGGTGTGGGCTTTGCACAGGCAGAAGGAAACGCTCTGGGATCTTCTCACAGCCTCGTCTTTTACTGCAGAGTTCATGCCTCCTTGCACATTAAAAATGACTAGAATCTTATGAACCTTCTATTTTGTATATTTGACTCCGTATGCCCTTTCAAAATCAAGAGCTTAAACTCTCCATCCAGTAGTGAGGGGTTTAAATTGGTTGACTGATGTCAACCGTAAAAATAAATTTTTTTTGGGGGCCCGCATGTTGGTGCATGGGAATAACGACTGATCAAACTAAGGCAGCTGCCGCCAGCCTTTTGGGTGCTCGTTTTCCTCTCCCCCCCCCGACCTAAACCCCGCACAGGATTTTTCTCGCGATAAATGAAAGGGAAAAATGGAGGCATATCTCCCAAAAAAAACTGCGAGAGATTAAGATGACCTTGGCAGTTGGGTGACTAGCTCCTCCCAAACCCAAAAATGGAAGTTCATTAACAAAGGGTAAGAACGGGCACCAAGACTGACTCATGGGCCATATGGCTAAAAAACAGGGCCTTTGTGAGGGATGCCCCAAGAGCCCTTAACAATCGCACAGTATGCAAAGATTCAAAATTCTCGACCAAAAAACTATTCTTGTCTCCCCCATATCCTGAAGAATTATTGGGGAGATTGTGACATAGAGGGTCTTTTTATTTCCCTTAGGGAACTAAAATTTTTAAAAAAAATTTAATCATGCATAATGTTTTGCAATAATTTTATCACTTAGAGATAATATTTATGTTTTTTTTTAATTTTTTTATTGTTTTTATAAGATATCTATTGACAGATTTTAAAAGTTTTAAACTTTTAATATTTCTGTTTAACAAAGGGATTCGCCGCTAATGACCTTAGCGTTGCGCGGCGATAATTTTAATAATCAAACAAACCTGAATGGGAAAAAAATACTACCCAAAATGTTCCCGGCTTATTGTGCTCATGAGCGTGGCTATGCTGTACACTGTGCTCATGCCCCCGGTGAACCCGTGGGGGGGCCCATTTTTTTATTGGGAAATGGTTCATTTCCCTCCTCTTTGGGCCCTCTTGGCCAACAGCAAATAAAGATGGGGTGGTACTTCCCTGGCTCCTTTTGGGTTTGGGGTGGGAATTATGGGAGCCCTCTTCCAAATCTGGGGGGATTTTATGTTTCCCAGGACTTGCTGATGATTGCAGGGGTGCAAGCTCCCTACTAGTCCCAGGTGGTAAAGATGGGGTACGAATCCCATCAGAGCCCGAGGCTGTGTTACAACTGGTTTATAGGCATTTTTTGTTCCCCCAAGAAAAATAACGTCTGTTACGGGTTTAGCTGCCCTTTTTCTGATTGACAAGTCTGTCGGTTGTAGGCCCTCATTCGGCTGGGGGCTGTTACACTTGTTTTCCCCAGAGAAATCTATGCCAGTCTGTTCTCCTCTGACTGGGGGGCATGATGCTGCATCTCGGGCTGAAAAGCTGGTAGCTTGCTTGACCTGTTTTCCCTAGCTCTGAGAGGGGTTGGGATGGGGGTCCCAAGGACCCATTCCATCCACTGTTCCCCGCCTGACTCTGTTTGGGAGTTCCCTTCATCCCTACCCTCCCCAAGGAGGCTAGGGTGTCGGTTTTTTTTTGTCCCTTTTGGAAAATTTTTTTTCGGGGACATTTTACCCCGTGGTTTTTCCTCCTAATCTCGTCATTAAAATACCAGGGGTCTTTGTGAGTCCCGGGGCCAAAGGCCCAGTTTTGGGTATGGCATGAGGCCACAATCTGGCTTCAAGCACTTTCAATTTTCCTTTTTGGGGGGTCTTGCATCTCAACAGTGGGCCAAGGCTTTTGAATGCCCGCCAGTTGGCCCTTGTCTGTTTTTTCCCTCTTTGGTTCGGTCATGGCATTTCGGGTAGGCCCTATCCATGAGGGGAGTTATTTGCCATAAAAGGTCACTTGTTACAGTCTCATCGCAAACCCCAATCCTCTCCTCAAGTTTCATTGCCAGGGGGAGGTCTCAGTACTACAAAGTGGCCGGCTTACCATTGTACAATTTTCAGGCCCCCCCCGGCCAGGTGAAATTTTTACGGGAAAAGAGATTTCAACTCGTCTCCACGTGCATGCTCGGGTATGGGGGATGGCCTCCCTTTTGGAGAAACCCTTGTATTTCCCCTGCTAACTTAAAATTTTGCCCTGTGTTCTAGATGATTGCTTGAGGGGTCTTCGCTGTCAGTCTATCCCCGGGTTTCCCTGGGCGGTGGGGACTTTAGGGAGCTCTGACTCTCTGTACCTTGGGTTTTCTCTGTTCGGCTTTTTTGTGCGGTTTTCTTTTCTGGCCTTGCCCGTGCAAAAGGGCGCGTGTTTTGGCCTCTGGCTCACAATTCAGCCTGGTTTTTGGGTCTGCCTGTGTGGGTGTGGGGAGGGTCTCGTCCTGGGGTGAGGTGGGATCGGGCTGGTTTGGCTCTTTCCAGTTTCCCTTTCCCTTTGGATTTGCGACAGTTTTTGGTCATTTCCCCCTCAGGGCAACCGTGACTCCTTCCTACCTCTTCATTTCCTTCCCAAACTGTTGCTCTCTTGATCACGTAAACAGGAAGTCATGTCCTCCTCATAAAGGAGGAGGTCATCGTCACTTGGGGAGGATTTTTTTTGGTGCGTTTGAACCTTTTCCTTGGTTCTTCTAATTTTTTTTTTTCATTTTGGGGAAAACCTTTTGTCAAATCCCCGGGTTTGGGCTGGCGTCGGAGGACTTTTCACTTTTGTTCTTTCCCCGAAAAGGGTGCCTGGGGGGGCAGAACAAAATCGGTCGCTTCTTGCCCCTTTTGTCGCTGAGGGCCGCCTCTTTCCTGACAGAGCAGGGCATTTGGCTGTTGTGTCCCTTTTTTCCCCTCTTTGTATGTCTTGGGGGCACACCTCTTTTTGTGTCCCTTGCTACAGACACCACATTTAGGCTTTGCGGGGGCAGCTAGCTGGTGGTGACTTTTTTTTGGCACTTTAAAACACGAAGGGGATGAGGCAATCGTTCTGGGTTGTAGGTCTCCATTTTACCCGATAAAGGGGAAAGGGGTTTGGGGGTCCTTTCATGGTCCCAACTGCCGGGTGGAGTTTTCCCTTTTGACTTTTGGGGAAGCCTCCACGACCTGGGGGTGGATGAAACATTTCACATCATATAAACTGAAAGCCAAGTAGCACCATCTTACCCCCTTTTCCTCGGGTTTTCAGTGGGAGAGACTCACCTTCCTCCCATTTTTTAGCTCCTTAAATTTTTTTGGGGCTGATATCATGCCCTGATCTCTTGCTCCCCCGGGGATTGACACCCGGGATTTTGCGTTGGCTCTCCGTGCCCTGCCTTTTGGTGGCACTTCGAATCTTCGGGTTTGCTGGCATTTAAATTTTGGGGAATTCCCTTGGGGGTTCCAGACTCTCCCTCAGAGTCTGTCCCCGCTTGGGCCCCCCCCCTTTGGGTTTTGGGGGCTTGCTCGTGGGGCAGCAAAGCTGATTCGGGGGTTAGCTTGTGCTCCCAATTTCGG
The DNA here is from genome assembly GCF_015228065.2 of Penaeus monodon. NCBI lineage: Eukaryota > Metazoa > Arthropoda > Malacostraca > Decapoda > Penaeidae > Penaeus > Penaeus monodon. The sequence continues at coordinate 16,606 of NW_023657563.1, forward strand.
TCGGGGGGGGTCGTCTAAGGGGAACTCAGAGACCTTCTTGGCTTGGGATGCGGCCGGGAGGGGCCAGTACAAGAGCCCTCTGTTGGAATCTGAGGGCAGACATATTTTTAGATGGTTTTTCTGTCTCGCCATCTTGGCAGCAGCGTGACAGGTCTCCGTGCTTGGGGGTTTTTTTTGCCCCCCCAGAGGCCTAGGGGCTTAAGGGGGGGCTGCGGGTCTGGGCCTTGAGGGCTCGTAAACTTGCATCTGCCTTTGGGGTTTTTAGTTTTGTTTTCCATTATTTGGCAGTGCTTCATCCCTCACCCCCCCACCCACCACGGAGTCCAAAAAGGGGGACTGAGTGTTGAGCCAGTGTCTACAGCTACGGGGGTGATGAGGGGATATACACACCAAATACCATTATAAAGGCACTCACGGACCAGTTGAGTCCAAACGGCCATGGCACTTGACCCTAGCCCCCCCAAGGAGCCCGCCGTTTGACCTGAACGGGCCTGGATCAGGCCTCCTGTCTTGCTAAATGAGCGGTTGCAGCGCAGGGCGACTCATTCAGGGCATCACTAAACCCTCCGGGGACTCCTGTCTCCCGCGCCAAGGGTGCCATGCCGGAAAACACGTGGGTGGGTTTTAAACTCCTGGGTAAACCAAGGGGATGCCCTTCCCCCCTACTTTGCCATTGGTGGGCCCCCTTTTTGCTCATCCCTCTGAAGCACCACCCAGGGGTTGCTTCCCCTCAGGAGGGAAAGAAGCCTTGCACTTTTTCCGGCAGTTCCTTTCACCCCTCTGAAGCACCCCCCAAAGGTTTTCTTCACCTCAGTGGGGGAAAGAAGCTCTTCATTTTTTCCGGGCGTTCCTTTCATCCCTCGAGACAACCCCAAATTTTGTTTCTTCTCAGTGAGGGAGTGGGGGCCCTATATTTTTTAAAAGTGAACCCCTTTTCCTCTGAAACACCACCCCCAACGGGTGTTTTTACCTCACGAGGATGGAGTTCTTACACCTTTTCCGCAGTTCCCCTCATCCTCGAAACAACCACCCAAAAGGGTTTTTTCCCTCGTATGGGAAAAGGACCTTCCCTTTTTATAGTGAATCCTCTTCTCTCTGAAAAAGCCACCCAAAAGGGGTTTTACCTCAAAGAGAAGGGATCCTGCACCCGGCTCTTACACCTTTTTCCCGGGAGTTTCTCTCACACTCAAAAGGTTTTTTTTCACCTCAGTGAGGGAGGGGAGGGGCCGTACCTTTTCAAAGTAAAACCCCCTTTTTCTCTGAAACGCCACCCAAAGCTTTTCCCCTAGTAAGAGAAGAGGGATCCTGCACCTGTTCAAATGTTCCTTCATCCCTTTTTAAAAAACCCCCCAAAGGGTATTTCACCACTGAGGGAAAAATGCTAACTTTTTCCGTTGGGTTTCCCATGGCGGGACGGGGGAAATTAGTGTTCTGTCTACAGCAGCTATTTAAAAGAACCGGGTAAGGGCCCGACATAGTGAGGGGGTCCACCTGTTTATCATTCCTATCAAAAAACGAGAGTGGGAGTCATAAATTCTGCCAGACCAGTCCCTACATTAAATGGCAAATTATGCACTCGTAAAGGCGGGCCCCCCAGAAAAACACCCCCCTTGCGGGAGGTAAAGGTCTGCCCCCGTCCGAGCCCCGCCCGAAAGGTGCGCACAGGTAATCCTATGCCGAAAAAATTTGTATAGCAAAGAAGACTAGAGGGGACGAACTAAAATGCAAGCAATTGCATCGGGCGCAAACAAGAGAGGAGTTCCTTCCCGGTCTGCTGCTCGATGTCCCTGGGAGGGAACCGGCAGGCCTGTGCATTGACTCGGTTTTCCCATTCGCCGCTTAAGTACCAAGCACGTGTAAGCGTGCAGGGGAAAAAGGGGCCTGTGTCCTAGCACGGGCTGGCGGTGACCTGAGTGACCCACCTGGGAAACTATGCTGAACTTTAGGTTTCAGGGGCGTGTGCTACAGTATCCCCCCCAGCCTGTGTCATATAAATTTGGGTTCCGGGTTCGCCCCTTTGTCATATGCTGTGTATCGTGCAGGGTCCCAGGGGAGTCTGATGTCCAATGAACAACCACAAGGCTGTGGACCCGAGTGACCTACTTTGGGAAAATAAACTGAACTTTTGTTGTGGTGGAAATTTTTGGGGGGACACTGTGCGGACCTCCTGTTTCTCAAATGATTAAAAGACGTTCCCAAAAGACGGTATCTGTACCTTTATCGCTGGGGATCGCACTTCCCCACTGGAAAATTCACTCTCTTTCCCCCATTCATAATACTGTATGCGTTCTGAGGTTGTAACCCAGTTACCCGATCAAGGTATGGGTTTTGGGGGTCCTTTTAAAGGGACCCCCCGACCTGTGGGTGTGATGTGATAAAATCACATCAAAAAACTGAGAAGCCAAGTACACCATCTGACTCTCCATCGTTGGAGGGCGGAGACCACTTTCCTCCCATTTTTAAACCCCTTCTTTTCCCACAGAAATTCAGGGAGCTTTGGGGACAATGATCATGCCCGGGTCTATAGCACCAAACTGACAGCCAGATTTTTCGCTGCACCCCAATGCTCTCCCAGTTTTAGGCATTGCGAAGCCTTTGTTTAAAGGGGACCTTGTCTTGGAAACGCCTAGGGGTCAAATCCCCCTCAGGTCTTCCCCGGGGCTAGGGCTTTTTGGACTGCCCTTTCTCGGCTCGGGCTATAGGAGCACGCTGATTACTGGTTCACCTTGTGCTCCCTCTCGGGCAAAGAGAAATCAAATCTTTTGATTTGGGGCAGCCTGGAGAGGCCCTCTGCTGATCAAATTTACGCAGGTCTGACAAAATCAACCTGTGCTTTTTTTTCTCTTTTTTTTTTCCACTAAAGCCTATATAGTGATTGCCTGGCGTGCTTGCATTTTCGCCCATTTTCCTCGTTTAGTGGGATTTTTGTAATAGTTTGCCATGTAAATAAGCTTTTTTTCATCCCTCATGCCTCCCCCCACCATGGATCCAACAAGGAACTGTATGTTAGATCTAACGTCTCAGCTAAGGGGTGGGGAAGGGTAATGCGCCAATGCATTGTTACAGCACTCCGGGCTTTTTGAGTGCCAAAAGGTTTCCCTGATTCTGACCCTCCTCCCATAGGAAACTAGATATTGAAACCCGCCTGGGGGTGATGCTAGCCCCAGAGCAACACTCACTACAAAACCCCCAGGACTCCCGTCTCCCAACGCACCAAAGGGGGCCACGCACTGCAAACTTGGGGGGTGAGAAAACCCGTGGAGAGACCAGAGGGGGTGCCATTCCCATATTAATGGGATCATTGTTTTTGGGAAACTTTTGTTCTCCCTCTCCATGGCAACCCCCAAAAACCCGGTTCACCTCAAAGAGGGGGCTCAGGTCCTGCACCTCTTCGTGACATACCCTTTTTGTTATTATATTTGTGCCGCGTACTTATTTTATTTTTAACTTTGCAAAGTAATGCCAGTAAAACCATTGTTTTTTCCCCATCTGAGGTTTGTTTTTTGTGTTTTTTTTTCCTAACTCCCCTTACTTTTTTTGTCATCTGGCTTACATAAGTCCCCCAGGACTTTTGTATTCATTTGTGTGGTGTGCCCCTTACCTTTGCCCCTTTTGTAGCAAGAATTGGCAATAAGGGAGGGTCTAACACAAAAATCCAATCCCTAGCACACTGTAGAAGGGAACCAGGCGCTAGTCGAGTTAGGGTCCTTTTTAAATCTCTTAAGGTCCCACCAATCACCATCCAATTTTCCAATATCTTTCTCTCTAAAAAAATTTTCCCTCTCTTTTTATCACCTCCTTGTTCACCTCACCCCACTTCATTCCTGACGACCTCATTTTTTTTTTTGGACATGAATAGAAGCCCACGGCGGCCCTCCCCAAAGGGCCAAAATCAAAGTATTGGGTCTACCCCCCCCTGAGGGTATTCCCCCTTTACAGAGGCAACACCCCAACAGAAGCTCTTCTCATGCACAACGCCCCTTTTCCGACCTGGAAAAAGTGGGATTGCTCCTATGCTACTACTTCACAAAGCTCACCCTGGTTTTTTTTTCCAAAACTCGGACAGGCTGTCAAGATTTATGAAGAATTACCCCGAATGTGGCTCGCTCCCCCGCCAAAGTAAAAAACTTTTCTGGCTTTCTTTGGGCCGGTTGCTGATCCGCTTCAGCCCTCGGGGCCTTTCCTCTTCTTGTATGTTTTCTATGGCTCCGTTTTGAGCGTTCTCCCTGTGGCGGGGTGTGCTTTGCTTTTGGGGGCTCCCTTTCAATTGCGTCCTATTCTGATGTGGTCGGCTCCCACTTTGCAACTGTCCCAGCTTGTAAAAAAATTGCCTTAATTGTGGGGGGGCACAATTTGCCACAACTCCCCATCAAAAAAGGGGCTATTAAAAACCCAAACAGAAAAGGGGAAGGCTAGACCCCCCAAAGCCCTCGCCCAAAAAACCACAAACCACTACAGGCAACAAAAAATGCTTGGAAACCCCGGATTAACCAGGTCCGCCAAAACCCGAGGAAAAACACCCCCCCGAGCCCACGGTGCCCCGCCCTTCCTGCCCCTTCCAAAGGAATATTGTAGTCCTAATGCATCCCCACCTAACAATTTAACCCAAATTCGGGAACGAAGCTTTAAAGAGCACCCCAGGGGGGTCCTAAAAAGGAAACAACCTCTCTCCCCTTGACTGCTGGGATCCTAAGAGTATTTAAACCCCCCTCCCCCCCCTTTTTTCACCCGGGAAGCCCTCAAAACGGCTTCACATGCCCAAAGCCTGGCACCCAACTTGACAATCTTCCAAACACCCCTAAAACCCCTGAACCCTGCTCCCGACACCTTATCGGGCCCAAAAGGACAAAAACTACCCCTCAGGGGCCTAAACCCCCCCAAAAACGCCGCGTACCACCCCACTAACGGACTGCCTAAAGACCCCCCTCCCCCCCCCCCGTTTAAACGGGCCCCCCCAGTCCTATAGATCCTTATGCCCCCCAAAAAAATTGGGCCCCAATTGAGACCCCCAAATATTCGGCTAATTATTTGCTAAAAACACCGCTAAACTGAATACTAAAGCGACAAAAATCGGCCAAATTAAAAAATGAGCGAATCGGTGCTCTTCTCTAGAGCCACCTAAGTATTTCAACGGGTCATATCTGAAAAAGTACACCGACACCTCATACAAGAAAACATCTTGTAAAAAACGCATGTTGAAAACACCCAAACCAAACCAAATACACGGGGATCCCTTTGCTGTAAAATGCAAGAACCAGCACACAAACTGAAAAGTAAGCCTACTACATTCATCACATAATCGTGCAACAAAACGTACTACACGGGAAAACATGAAAAAACGACTCTGCAACCCCTAAAAAAAACACGACCCTCTTCATCCTCATAACACCCTGGGGTCAAAAACCCCCAAACCCTAAAAATCACCTATACACTCTACTCTTCAAAAAAACACAAGAAGAAGCAATGACGTGACAATTGCGATCAAAAATTTTTCGCAAAATCATAAATAACTTTTATCTCAGACCTTTTGGCAGTGAAGTAAACACACCACTCAACCCCTCATATGGCAACACTCTTTTTCCCCCACGAAGATCATACATCCCACAACCGCATCTTCCGCTCCTGGGCACAACAAACCATTATACATCATGGGAATTTTAATTAAACCATACACTCGGATACAACCACACTAAGCACTAGGCAGAGGCCCGGCCTCTTACATAAAAAGGAAGACCACACACCCCGGTCCCACACCCCAAAAATTCTTTTTTTACACAGAAACAACATTCTAGACTTGCTAACCTCACTATAAACGAGGGTGTCACCCCCAGTGTCACCTCCCTGTAATATTAACCTATAAAAAACCCCCATCATGACCAAACACCCCCGGAATCCTTAAAAAGTAAATTGGGGGGGATTTAAACAAACGTTTGAAAACCCCAAAAGAAACCCAAATCTCGAGGCCCCACACATCATAAACACCATGGTAAACAGACTACGAGGGCCCGACTGCTAGCATACCCTGAAAAACCACAAACCCATCCCCCACACGTGAAACATCCGTCTAAATTGTTTCAAATACAATAAGCAAACAATAACAGGGGGAGGGGACGCAAACTACACACACGATCCCGGAGAACTCAAACGCATTACAGACGGGGTTAAGTAATGAAAAAAACCTGGAAACCTTGCACAAAAAAATGCGAACACAAGGACCCCAAGACTTCTGGATTTTCTTAAAAAATCATGAGGTCGACAACAGCCACATAATTTTTCAACACATAAGCAAAAGGTTGATTCGTGGAAAAAATTCTCCACAGGAAAATTTTGGCAACAGAAATTTTTAGATTTTTACCCCAAAAACGCCCGACTCGACCACACTACAAGACCGAGGGCACACATTTTTTACAAAACAAAACCCAATTTCCCCCCAAAAAAATCATATCAAACAATCTCCAGAGGACGTCTCCCTCCACTTTTCACCCCAAAAAATCATCAACACTATCAAAAACAGCACAGGACAAGTAAACAAAAAACAAAACATCCCCTATTTCTTTGCCAGAAGTTCCCGAGAATAACACGCGACTCCTACACCCTTTTAAAAACAACAAGCATCAATAAACATTATTCTACGAGACGCCCCAGTGGCCACTGACAAGGCGGGTATGACGGCCTCAAAAACATTTAATGAATTAAAACCCGACATCTCCGCGTTTCCTCTGCAGCTTATTGGACCCAGGACTGCCACATACCCCTGGAACCCACCTGGCACCCCCCCCCCCTCAGAATTTGAGTCCCACAGGAAGGTTTTTCCATCACAAACTCTTATCCTGTAACATAAATCTGCCACAACCTACCCTACAGCATTATATTTTCCTATCAGACGATATCACACAAAAATCCACCCCCTCTAAATCTAACACTTCATAAAATCACAAAAAAAGCTATACAGAACTCACATCTTTGACCCTTGGAAAAAAGAAAAACATCAAAAGTCAAAGTCATCCAATCGCATGCAGAAACTCAAAACCCCATCAATCAATAAACAAAGGTTTCCCGCCTACAAACCCCGGGACTCATCACCACTAAAACAAAAAAACACACAACACAAGTAACCTCCCAAAACTCAGACGCTGTGCATGCCCACCACAACAAAACTCAGCTTTAAAAAACAACTGTCAGCCCAATTCTTGAATAAACCCCGCTTTTCCCCTGGTTGCAAATAAATCACAAAAATTTAAAAAGCAATCATACAGAATAAGCACTCCTGGGCCACGGTGCAACATTTTTAGACCGAATTCCCCAAAAACTCAACGGAACATCAGCAGTGAACCCCTGAACAAAACGCTACACAGATAACATCAAAATCCCCTCAAAACCACAAAAGGGTTGGCTAATCCACGCCGCACAGCAATAAAACATCAATGATAAGAGAGCGCAGTACGCGGGTTTAGGCAACACGGAGAAGAGGGCTGGCCAACTAGACTCCTCAAGATTAAATTCGACGCGTTACCTGGCTTGTCACTTTTCTCGCCTGCCTAGTGGTCGTGGGATCAGAGATTTTAAGGGCGGAAATTTTACAACTTTCTACGGGGGTGCACTCGTCAATTGCTATGGCTGACATCTCCCAAGGGCGAGAAAATGGGTGGTTTTACGGAAAAGGGAAAAGAAAAAACTCCCAAAAAATAAAAAAATAGATAAAAAAAATAATAATAAAATAAAAATAATAAAAAAGACCCCTTACTTTCGTTTTTGATTTGTTCTGTTTTTTAGGAAACAGTTTAATTTTACAAAACCTTTTGTTTTTGTTGTTTCAAACTCCTATTCTCTCTTTTTTTTTTGTTTTTAATTGTTATTACATCCTAGTTAAATCGTTTTGTCAAATTTTTTTTGTTCCTTCTTTGCCAAATTTGTTTTCACAAATTGGCACAAAAAATATAATATTATATAATATATAAAATATTATATATTATATATAATATATAATATATATTATATAAATTGATAATTATAATAAAATATATATATATATATTATATATATATATATATGTGTGGGGTGTGTTTGTGTGTTGTGTGTGTGTGTGTGTGTGATGTGTGTGGTGTGGGGTGTATACATATATTATAATATATATTTTAAAATTTTTATATTATATATATAATATACATCAACTACATATATATATATATATATATATAATATAAGTATTTATATATATATATTTATCTATCTATCTTCTATCATCTATCTATCTTCTATCATCTATCTATCTAATTACATACATATATTTATATTATATATATATATATATTTATATATATTAATATTATACATACATACATATATTATATATATTATATATTTTATATATATTATATATATTTTACAATTACATATATATATTATTTAATATATATATATATATAATATATAGTCTATCTATCTATCTACTTCTACACTATCTTCTACTATCTATTATATATATATTTATATATATATATTTTTAATATATATAACTACAAAATATATTTTATATATATATAATAATTAATATATTAAATATATATAACATTATATGTTGTGTGTATTCTACTATCTATCTTCTATTTACTATCTATCTATCTACTAGCTACTATCTATTATCTTCTACTATCTATCTACTATCTATCATAATATATATATATTTTAAAATATAAAATATTGTGTGTGGGGTTTTGGGGTTTTTTGTGGTGTGGTGTGTGTGTTGTGTGGGGTGTTGTGTGTGTGTTTTATTTAATATATATATTATATATTTTTAAAATATATATATATATATATAATATAATATTTAAATATGCTCTACGTCGGTCCCCATCCCTTACTTCCGCAGACCTTTTGTCATAGCCCGAAATGAAAAAACTCACCCCCTGATTCGCACCTGCTTGATTTAACTTTTATGATCCCCTATTCTATCACCCGTTATCACCCACGTATCATCACCTCCCTGCTCTCCTTGCCTCTTATCTAGCTTTTTTTCACCTTCGTCACCCATTGATTATGTCTTTTTTTTAGTTCACCGATTCCTGTTGCAAATAATAAAATATAATAATAAAAATAAATATGATAATAAAAATAATAAAAATAAAATAAAAAATAATAAAAAATATAATAAAAAATAATAATAATGATGTGATATGTAGATGATGATGTGATGAGATATGATGTGTGATGATAATGATAATGATAATGATAATGATAATAATGATGATGATGATGATTGGATATGATGATGATGATGATGATGAGATGATGATGATGATGATATGATGTGTGATAAAGATAATGAAAATGATAAAATAATTATAATAATAAAATAAAAAATGATAATAATAATAATAATAATAATAAAATAATATAATAATATAATAATTTCTAGTAATAAAATAAAATAAAAAAAAATTTTTAAAGTTTAAAAACCCCCCTAAATATCGTTTTTTTTGTTCTACTTCATTTTAGTAGTTTTTAAAAACAAAATAAATAAAAAATAATCAAAATAAAAAAACTCGACCCTTTAAATGTGTTTAAAACAGCTGAAAGGGAAAATCTACACGAAGACTTCCTTCTACCCCCTTAACAAAGGGCCCAGTCATGGCTAAATATAACAAAAAAAAGACTCGGGGGTCCTCTCTCCCCCTCCTTTCAGTCTCCTGCTTCTTTAAATTTTTCACAGTTTTAATCCCCCTCCCCACTCTTCTGTTGCTTCCCCCCTTTACCTATTATTTATTTTATTTAAAGTTTCATTCCCACTGGGCAATATCCCAAACTTGGTCCTCAAATACAAGAATAAAAACCTAAACTGGGGACCCTCGGAGCGAAACCCCGTCTACTGTCTGTCGCACACGGGCGCTTCAACCCCGCTCCTACCGCCTGCCAGAATGTTTTTTTTCAAGTGGAACAGAATTCCCATGAGGAGCATCTCTTCCCAACCTTTAAATATCGCATGCTGTCCCTACCTTCCACCCAAGCTCTTTTGGTCTTGGGGGATCTCCGAACGACCCCGATCACCGTGCGACGAACTCAAAAGCCTATACTCAAGCGCAGTACCCAACCCCTTGCCGCATTAATGCCTTCCCCTCATCGAAACCACAAAAACCACACACCTTTAGATATCCTTCACCATTCCCGCCCATCCTCCCTGTTCTGCATAATTCCCCCCCTCAAAAAAACTGGTGGCTTCCCGCGTTTTATCCATACTGCAATTTATTTAATTTATTTTAAAAGTGTATATGAGTTTAGAATAACTTAAAAAACATAAATAAAGAATAATTTAACTGTCAAAAATGGTACTAAAAGAATAAAATTTCAGGGAAAATCAAAAAAAATGAAGAAAGGGGTCCCTGAGGGAAAGCGAGAAAAAACAAGAAAAAATAAGTAAAAAAACGCTAAGGTGAATTAGTCGAAAGGGAAAAAAGGGAAAAATAAAACAAAGGGAATTTGGGGAAAAAGGGTAATGTGTACATGGTGTTACGTACCCCAAAGTAGGTAAATAATGTAATCATGAACCCCCGGGGAAAGGGAAGTAAAAGGCATAGAAATACAGTTTTTTTATTCTTATTATTTTTTTGGAAAAAAAAAAAAAA
>NW_023657564.1:5000-27222 GCF_015228065.2 Penaeus monodon
TGTGTGTGTGTGTGTGTGTGTGTGTGTGTGTGTGTGGTGTGTGTTGTGTCGTGTGTGTGTGCAGGAGAAGCAATTAACGGAGATTTGTATGTCTGTGTTTAATATTGTAATACCTGTTCACATATGGCATGTATGTAAATTGTGTGTGTGTGTGTGTTTGTACGTAGGTATGTCTGTGTGCTATTATAGTGTATGTATATGTATATGTGTGTATGTATGTGTATATGTGTATGTATGTGTATATTGTATGATATAATATGTATGTATATATGTATGTATGTAATGTAAAATGTAAAAAAAATTATTTATATATATCTATTATATATATCTATATATATATGTATGTTTGTGGTGTGGGTGTGTGTGTGTGTTTGTGTGTATGTATATATGTATATTGCGTATATATGTTTGTGTAGTGTGTGCAGTGTTTTCTATGTGATGTGATGAACACTAAATGATGTACTTATAACGTTGTGCGGCATACATGTGTGCGTAAAGCATATGTATGGCCATATTTATATGTGGTAATGTATAGTCATAAGATGTGTACAAGATATGTGTGGCATGTGTGTTCGCATATATGTGGGTGCGTATACACGTTCATTTTGGCGCATATGATGTGGCGCTATGTCTATATAGTGTATGCATGTGGTATGTGTAGTTGTATTATTAGGAGTATGCATGCATATCATAATGTAGAGAAGCATATGTAAAGGTGTATCCTTGCTATTTAATAATGCACGAAACGAACATATGCGTAGTATTTAGTTGCATTTGCGGGTGAACACACTGTGCTTGCCCTAGGCTTACATATGCATATAGGAATCAGTGTATAAAATATATCATACATATATGCACTCAGCCATGCTCACGGGAGTATACCCTAGTGTAGTGAGCATGCCCGTCGTTGCTGACTATACGTACACACTAGACTGGGCAACCCCTGCCTGGGGGGCTTATCAGGTGTGGCATCCCGGCTAAACTACTCCCCCTCCTCCCACAAGATACACCTAACATTAGGTGGAGGGGGGGAAACTCGGCTGTCCTACCCTCTCAATCAGAACCATGACTACACAAGCAGAGCAACGCCCGCATTCCCGCGGGGCGAAGGAGCCCCTAGGGACCTGTGTTTCTATTGGAGAGGTAAACCTAATGGTATGAGGCATGATTAGTGGTAGGTTTCTTAGTTCACTAAGCGTTAGAAATCAATATCGTGGATTCTATAGTAATGCGAAAGAGTAGGGTCATGAAAGTATCGTTAGAGACAAAAATGGGAAATTAGATGACTAACAAGACAATAAAAAAAAGAAGAGATGATGTACAGAAATTCAATACTCAAATATAAATGAACCAGTGATCTCAGGTACCAGCATTAAACATCTACGGACGATTCTGATAGGGAGAAATCATTGATGCACTAATGAAACTAGAATGGAAAGTTGACATAATAAAATTAAATCATAAGATAGGGACCTCTTACAGGGATCTACTCAACTCAAATGACAGCATGGATAAAGCAAACGCGGTAACTAGAGACGTACCTAACCATAACAACATAAGAAATAAATAGTCATTTAAGGCATGAAGATAGGTGAAACACCGGGTGAAGACGGAATTAGTAATAGACCCTCATAATAAATGCGTAGAAATTGCAACAATGAAACTAGCCACTCTTTTTAACAAATGCATTCTCATGGAAAAACTCCGAAAACCTGAAAAATGTTTAAAAAAAAAATGATACACAGAAAGGGGAATTGAAAGAATCTAAAAAAATCACTCGACTCATTCATAAACGTCATCAAAATTCGTATCTTTGACAGTCGAATTCTAACCAGACCTATAGAACAGGAAGGCTTCAACATTTGGATTCGCAACAACAGACCACAGCCACACACTCACCCAAAGAAAGAAAAGAAATACACAATATTGGAACCCCTGTATATGCATTCATCGATTTGAAAGGCAACTGAACTCTGTACAAATATCAGCAGTACTATATCTATTCGGAAGAAAGGGAGTAAGAAGGTATACTGAAAATATTTTTTGGGGGGGGAAGATAAATTTACAAAATGACAGCACCATCAAGGTCCCCCGGAAACCGATAAATATCAATGAAAAAGTTTTAGACACGGCTTACCATGGGGAAATATTAAGAGCTAGAATGGAAGGGAAAGGGTATCAATAGGAAACGAATACCTAAACACCTAAGAGTTTGCAGAATAAGAAAGTCGAATGAACAGAAAAAGATGAACAAGAAAAATACTAAGATCATGTTCAACTAGAGTTCAAATTCGAACAAATACACGTACAAGGCGAAGTGCTAGAGGGTAGTGTACAAGTATATATAATCCACGCAACTCGTACGAACAAACACAACTAGCAAAGACGAAATTAAGCGATACATTAGGGTAGGCTGGAGCACCTTCGCAGACACAGTGGGGTATACTAAGAGCGCTTTTGCTATTATGTTTTAAAAGAAAGTCTTTACCAATGCCGTCCCCAGTTATGACTTATGGATTCAGAGACATTGACTACACCGAGTTACTGGAGAGAAACTATAAGTGCCTAGAGAGGGATGGAGAAGTTGGGCTGGGGAATTGCTAAGAGAATCGGAGAGGGCGACGTGGATCAGGAAACAGACAAAAGTGAAGATATACTTGTGAGATCAAAAAGAAGAAATGGCAATGGGAAGGTCCATATTTGTCGAGACAGGACGACAGATTGTACCAAAGATACTAACAGCTGGACTCTAATACCATATAGAGGCCAAGGACCGATGGCATAACGAAATAACGAATTTGTGGCCAAGTCCTGGAACGAAAAACTCAAGTACAGACAGAGTTGAAAATATTGTGTAAATATACATTGGGAAGGGACTGCGTCCTGCTGTGGATTGATTCAGGCTGATGATGATGATGATATGGACATACTTAACATAAATCCGCACAAACACCCACACACACACACACACACACACCACACATATATATATATAGTATATATATATATAATATATATTATAATATATATTATATAATATATATATACACACATTAGACACACACACACACACACACACACACACCACACTATAGATATATATATATATATATATATATATATATATATATATATATATATGTGTGTGTGTGTGTGTAGTGTGTGTTGTGTGTGTGTGTGTGTGTGTTGTGTGTTATGATATGTCTGTATGTCATGTATGTCTGTATATATATACTTATATTTTTGTGTTCGTATATATTTATTTTATATTATATTATATATATATATCTAATATCTATATATATATATCTATGTATAATGTATGTAATGTATGTATATAGTATATTATATATAATATCTCTATAAGATGTAAGTATATATATATATAGTATAGATAGATAGATAGAGAGATAAATCGATATGTATTGTATAAATCTATTATGTATGTATATATATATATATATATATATAGCTATATATATATAATATATATTATGTGTGTGTGTGTGTGTGTGTGTGTGTGTGTTGTGTTGTGGGGTGTGTGTGTTTGCATATATTATGTTTATAATGTATATATATATGTATATAAAGATGGTATATATCTGCCGGAGTCCTCCCTCTGAGGAAAGCCAGGACATCATCAAGCGGGACCATTGTGAACAGGGACTCAACGTCCAAGCTCATCATGGGTCACCGGTGAAGCTCCGCGAACCGCGGGAGATGAGTCCTGAGAGTGGCGCAGGTGAGGCAGGATAGAAGGTGCCCGCCTCAGCCTGCCCTACACTGAGGAAATTCTACTCTTCTCCGTCGCCCTCTTCCCCCTCTCAACTGCAGGCTGATCTTTCGCCATGTGACACTCTCCGTCGCAACCTGGTCGCATACGCCTCCTTCCTCCGCGAAGGTGGGCACGTATGACTGTTTTCCTTGTGCTCCTGTGACAAGCAGTACTTTGGCGAAACAGCGCCATTCTTACAAGCGTCTGTCTCAACACAAGTACGCCATTCCATGGGACACAACAATAACGCCCTCTTTTTGCCATCAGGGGACACACTGGCCATCAGATGGACTGGTTCATCAGCCGTTGGTGTTGCGTCGCCGATGTCCACTCCGCAGAACTGGTGGAATCTCCTTTATAAAGCTGCTGCCTAATTTCAACTTGAACAGCGGCTTTTCTCCTGCTGGACAGCCTCCTTGCTTCCATATCCTCCGCCTTCTAACCGTATGCCGGCCACCCGGCGCATAGTCCGTCCCATCCTCCGACCTGATGTGCCTCTCTGCTTCGTTCTCTGTCCTCACCCGCCCCGTGGTTCCCGCGTTGTCCTCTCCTCTCTCTCTTTTATACCCCCTCCTCTCCCTTTTCCTCTTCAATCCTGAAGATGGAATCCAGGTATGTGGAGGCACATAGAACTGTTAGTCGTCATTTTCAATAAATCTAGTTTTTGTATTGTTAGGGTTTTTCTTCCATTGTATAGCACGGAAGAGTGTTTTGCTATTCATATGTATATATTGTATTTTACATATGTAATATATGTGGTGTATATATTAGTTTTGTGTGCATATATATGTGTAAATATATGATAGTATATGTATGATATATTGTATATGCGTGTATATATATGTATGCATATGTAATTTATGCATCTATACTATAATATATTGTATATGTAGATATATATACTATCTCTTGTATATGTATATATATGTATATATACATATATATGTATATGTAATATTATTTCAATATATACGTATATATATGAGTTAGATGTCTTTGGACGGAACGTCTCCACCCCTTACTACGATGAGGGTGTAAACAGGAAGTAGTTTAATGAAAACCGGAAAAACCGCAATCGCTTTACGAACCCATGACTCGTAACCGCAAGTGATTAACGTATTCAATGACCGTAAACTGGATCATTAATCATAGTTATGGATGTTTACATGCACACCGGACCTACCTTACAGTCGTTCAGTAGCGCATCATAGCAGAAAGTAGGCATAATTAACGTGATTATTCATAATCATGATCGGAACTGGACATCATTAACCGACTCTAATGAATATTCTAACAAGGGGGTCCCTCCCCTCCTCTCCAATACAGAAATGCGCTGGACAGAACGCCTCACCTTATACGCATCACCAGTTATGACCGCGGAAGTGATTAACGCAATCAATGACCGTACCAGATCAGTAGCACACATCTGGAGGACTCCCGTCCCTTCTCTCTGAAACCAATATTCCAGGTCCACAGATGATCCCTCCCCCCCACCCTCTTACCCCACCCCCCACCACACCAACCACCCTCTTCCATACCCTACCCACCCCGCCCGCAATCTTCATGCATGTTTAAACTTGTACCTGTATCGATAATTAACCCGTTACCACACGATGTGGATCACCCCTCCTAATGATGAGGCAATCATAATCCAACCTGTGCCAGGTGTCACAGATGACCCTCCTCCCTCCACAACCCCCCCCCGCAATATTCTCGTGTTTGAACTTGTACCTGGATCGAGATTGACTCTGTTACAGACGAGTGACCACCCCTCTAATGAATGAAAACTGTTAAATCAATAACCTAACGGCCCTACCCCCGTCCCCCCAGTCAGTCGGTCACAACAACAGGTCTGCTATGACAATAATTACCGTTCCGTCCCCTCGTCGTGACCGGGATAAAGAATACAATATAACTGAAAAGGATTATAAAACGCGGTGTACGATATATACTTTTAATTTTTATTTTTATTTCCCATCACACACACACACACACACACACACACACACACACAAATATTGCTAAGGTGAATACAAAATGGAATACATCTTTCGCAGACGAATGATCATCCTCCTAATTAATCATAATCCATAAATGTCCCTCTAATGATTGTCTAATACACACACCTAAAGGGTTTCCTCTCACCCTCCCCCTCCAAACCAACCCTCTTCCCTTCCTTACCGCCCCTGGCCCCACATCTCCTCCATACCCAAAAGCATAATAGTAAGAAAAGAAGCAAACAAACAATCACAAGTCCTACTTAAGGAGTAATACAGCCCTGTCACTGAAGTGCGAGTGATCACCCCTCTCATGAATGATGCAATCATAATCCAACCAAGTACCAGTTTCACGATGACCCACCTCCCTCATCACCCCTTCCTCCCCCTCCACACACACCCCCGTAATAATTCATCGTGTTTTGAACTTGTACCCGGATCGAGATTGACCCTGTTACAGACGAGTGACCACCCCTCCTAATGATGAAACTGTTTATAATCATAACCTACACGCACCTCCCCCCGTCCCCCCGCCCCCATCAGGTCGGTCACACAACAGCCCTGCAAATGACCAATAATTACAGTTCTGTCCCTCGCCGTGACAGGGATAAGAATAACAATTAACTGAAAAGGAGTATAAAACTCATTGTAAACAATATATACTTTTATTTTCTATTCCATCACACACATAATGTTTGCGTCAATCAGTATATGGTGTAAGCATGTGGAAGGAGAAGAACTCCGTGGCTTGCCAATTGTCTCTAATGTCACCACCACCCTCCTCTCCTCTCCAGCTATTCTAGTTTTGCTAAGAGAATATATCACTGGTTCTATTCCTGTGTTTGCTAACGATTTCTCACTTTGGTGATGATGAGAATATAATTGATAGATCATCTTCACCGGTGCAGCTCTTGGATTTTGATAGGGCATGTGTTCAGGACCATCTTGTAGCGATAATTTAGAGCTGTCCTGGACGATCATTCTTTGGCTCGATCGTATCCTCCTCTTAAATACGATCCTGTCACAGTGGATTACTGAAACTTAACCCGTTTCTTCATTGCAGTGCGATCTCCAGGTGGCATGATTTATTATTTTGTAGTGTAGTGGGTTTCTTCTCCATTGAATATCTTCTTTTCTTCCTGCCTATTGTCCCTCACTTTTCACCGTCACCAAAAAACGACTAAACAGGGCTTTAATTACCATTGGCGGCAATATTTTCCATGCTGGCACTATTGACATTGTTGGGCAGGCGGGAAGGTATGCGGTGGGAGCGGTAGGGCCCTCATCTTTTAACATGTTATACAAGCCGTTGCTTACATCCCAGAGACATCTTCATACTAAAATATAGTTTATTGAAAAAGGATCATGAAATTCTTGTACTTTATTATGACTCTTTTTTTCCCCCCCAGCTTACACAAACACCGTCCCTAAGAGGCGATAACCCAAATAACAGGCTTAAATTTCTATATAAATGGTAAATGTGATTACCACTATTTCATATGTTTGACCTTTCATGCTTATAAAACTAAAAGTTAATTACCTAATAGATTGAAAGTCCGCTGGTTTATTCATTTAGAGAGAATTAATAGGGTTTTCAAGGTATCTACAAACCAGGTCAAAGACGGGTTTTTCCCCCTCGGGAATTTACGCCTAGAACACTAAACACCACTTCTTCTTGCTTCAAGGTAATGATGAAATCATCGCAAAGATTATAATCATATCTTTATTTTTTTACAAATGCTAATATAACGAAGGTGTAGACCTTTATAAGAATAATTCAAAAGAAATTACATAATTTCGCAGAACGGCCTGATAAGCTGCGACCTCCTCTCATATTTTTTAAAGTGTTTATACTAGCCGTTCTTACTCTCAAAGACGTCTTCATATAAAAATTAGTTTATTGAAACGGCTCATGAAATTCTTGTTGTACTTTCTTTATGACTCTCAAACCTACACAAAATACGCCCTAAGAGGCGAAACACAAATAACAGCTTAATTGTCTGTGTAAATGTAAATGCGATAACCAATATTTCATACCTTTGACGTTTCAATACTTATAAAAACTAAAAGGTTAAATTACCTAATAATTGAAATGACGCTGGTTTTATTCTATTTAGATAGCATTAATAGGGTTTTTCAAGGTATCTAAACCAGTCCAAAGACGGGTTTCCCCCTCGTATTTACGCCTGAACCCGAATTTCTACACTAGCGTCACTACTTCACTTTGCCGCATATGTATAACTATTGGTTGCACTTTAACTGAACTTGACAATGAACCGTGTTTACGACGAGTGATCACCCCTCATAACCAATAACAAATTAACCGCGCAAGGGACGAACCCAACCGAAGGAAGGATAGAATCATGCCAGGTACTGACCAAATTCAGGTGTTTCCTGAGAACAGGTGTCCTCCTTCCCTTCCGACCGCCCCTGTCCCCATTCCTCCATACACCATTCAAAACGACCATTATAGTAAGAAAAAGAAGCAACAACAAATCACCATCACAAAGTCCCTGCTTAAAAGGAGATATACAGCCCTGCACTGACGTGTACAGGTGGTGATCCCACTATATCTAATGGTGGGAGCGTGAACGATTCAATATGATATCCCGATTGTCAGTTGTCGCTGACTACCCCACCTCCATCATCACTCCCCTCCTCCCCCATATGCCTTTTCTGCACTCAAGTGGCCTTTATTATGACTCTCAAGCTTACACAAACACACGTCTAGGAGGCAATAACACAATACAGCTTAAAAGTTCTGTGTAATGTAAATGCGTACCAATATTTCATACTTTGCACTTCATACTTATAAAACTAACAGGTTAATTACCTAATTAACTGAAAAGAACGCTGGTCTGATTCTATTTAGAGAGCCTGCAATAGTGTTTCAAGGTATCTACCCCAGGTCAAAGACGGGTTTCCCTCATATTTACACCTGAACACGCTAATTATCTACCAACTAGCGTCACCACATTGTCTCCCACTGTGTTGACTCAGTTATGTTTTGCTAAATTAACCTCAGGGACCATGCGTATATTTCCTAAAATGGTTCTGAATTGTTCTGCCGCATTTTCTCGATGTTTTTTTGCAATCTACAATGCACTTAGAGAAATATATTTAGTTTTCCCTTCAGAGACCCATATATATAACTATCTACAGAACGAGCATATCCTTCCATAAAGATCGCATAACAATCATCCTCCCGTTTATGATGATATCAGCATAGAATGGACTAGCTCTTCAGCAATTTACTCCCCCCTCCTCGAAATTGTCTATATTGCTGGCTACACGTATATAGGAAGAAAAAGAACAATTTTGCAACGGTAACAATATTGTTTTGCGCATTCAGGCACACTTATTTAAAAGTAATACATCATATATTCTTAAATCTTTTACAAAGAGAGAAATATCTTTAAAGTCGACACTGAATAAACTTGCTACTCACCCTCTTCCATATTTTCTGAAGAACTTTGATATACAGCATGCCAAATGAAGACAACATCCTCACCATAATTTTTCACTATGCACTAGTTGCTGCAGTGACGGAAACTGTTAAAGACCCATGTAAACTATTTCTATTTTCAAAAATAAAAAAGAGGCTTTGTTAAATTTGTTAACACATTTTTTCCCTTTTAACAACTGAATCTTATCAAAACCAAGAACTTTTATGAAATAGGAAAAAAATTGAAGTAAATAGATTAACTTGTTTGCCCCTCAGGAGATAATGCTTTTATAATTATTCGCAAATTGGGACAAAGACACACACACACACAAATTAGCCTAACGCAGAGATTTTTGACCATGGTACTTATTTACCAGAGGGAGTAGAAATATACATGTAACCCGCAATGCGATAATCTTAAGCAGGCAGCAATGCAAATTTCCAACAGATAATGTTTCATGTTTTTTTTTTTCATCTTTCTAAACCAGTTATCAACACAACTATATATTACTTTTCCTAATCCCAAAACATTTTTGCAAAATATATAAAATAAGGGTGACTTTAATTTTTCCTGTTAGCGTCTACATAGATATTCTTTTTTACCAGGGTAGTAAAGGTGTATAATGAACGAGCAACATACAGTCGAACAGTATAGAGAAATGGTTTGAAATCACAGTCCTAAAGGGGGGGGAAAGGCGAGAAACGAGACATGTTTTGGGTAGAAATGACAATTGTTTGGGAACAAAAAAAAAATCACATACCTCATATGAAGTGAGGGTAAAAATTTCCTTTTACCTAACCTTAGAGAAAGAAAAATGCCCTTAATTCAAGGTGAATTGGTATTTTTGTATGACCAGAGCAGTTTTTCAGACTGGAAAGAATAATTGGAAGAAAGGAAGGTTGTTAACACATTCTCCTATTTCCGCCATCCGTAGTAGAACACAACGCCAATGTGTTTCATCCATGTCTCTAAGGCATTCGATGATAGCAGGAGACACTGCTGTCTTTCGGAAGCGATCACTCCATCGGTTCGGAATATCCTCTTCGGAGGAGCATTCAGATTCTGATCGGGGGGGGGGAGAGCTTAAAATACTAACGACCGCATCTGAGTCATTACATGCTTATATTTTATCAATTATTCTCTACTGCGATAATGCTTACCTATAGTATCAATGTATGTTATGCTAGTTTTTTGTATAAATTCATTTACCTTGCTATATAAGGTGGAAATAAATAAATACCTAAAACTGTATCATACTTTGTCCTCAGAATATGTTCCATTGATTAATTAGAATTATCTGCCGCGCCTAACGCCAAAGCCATTATCCGCGATTGTCCATGTGGAGCTAAAATGTTATTACTGAAATATCTAAAGATCTATCAGGAATAAACCTCTTACATGTAAACATAATAATAATATAAATATTAAGAATGAAAATCAAAACATAAATATTGTTGCTTTAAAATTATAAAATTATATTTTGTTTAAATATTGTCTCCTTTTTGGAAAACTTGTTTTGTCCTCATGTTTATAAAGTTTTTTATTATAGGTTCGTGTTTGGAACAAAGCCACAGACAATTAGCCTAAAGCAGATTTGTGACCATGGTATTAGCTTCGACATGATGTTTTTTTGATAAACAACGATATAAACCTTTTATATATACGTGCCTAAAGATCAACTTATTTGCCTGAGACATTATTTTTTTAACTAATCTTGTATTGTAATCTTTCACAGCTAAACTACCTATGTCCTCGCCCACCCGCACTGCGTCGGTTAACCTATTCAGAGCACGATTATTTAATGTAAAACACTGACTGCGTTGACAGGGGAGATTGTAAAGCGCCTACTTTCCGCACGCTTCCCTTCGCCAACTCTACTGCACGCCCGGCAAGTAAACCGCGCACGCGCGGCGACGGTTTTGCGACGCAAGCGGCGCGGCGGACTGTGGGGGTGATGCGAGGATCACGTTGACATACTTCAACAATTTTTTCGATGTACTTCAAAATATCAAGAATCTTGATTGATACAACCATCATGGTCTTCACTACTAGGTGACTTACGATATGAAATGCTTTCCTCTTTTACCAGGTAAGATTTCCTTAGTGGATTGAGGAGGACTTTTCCCTTCTTAAACTTTTTTGTGAGCCCCGGAACTATTACGATTTCATTCTTGCCTTTGGAAGCTGAAAGGTTCCAGCAGTGACACATGTTATGTTCAGAGGGAATGGGTCGGGGGATTGCGTAGTCGTCAGGGAGAGAAGCTAGATCTTTGTAACTTTGTAGTTACTCATACAAATTGGAAATTCTTCATTTCCTCACCACCCCCCCACCCACCATGGAGTCCCACTAGGGGAAGCTATAGTTGGGGTTCCAAATCTCCCACTAGCCACAGGTTAATGAGGAAATATACGCAGCCACTATTACAGTACTGATGGCAGTCGTGGACCTATGCGCTACCGACTGAATAGTGTCTGCTTTGACCCTAGCCATATTTGACCAGCCGATTGACTTGACCGGGCCTTGATCAAGCCACCCGTCTAACCAAATAAAGGACCAAAGAGGTGTGTTGCTAGCTGCAGGGCGCAGCATGCAGCATTGCTCACCTCCAGGACTCCTGTCTCCTGGTATACGGATGCCACACACGGCAAACACACGTGGGAGAGTTCTCCCTGGTCCAAGATGGAATGAACCAGGGTGGGTGCACCATCCACTCTCTTAGGCCTTAGTGTACCAGGAAGCCATTTTGTCTCATCCCTCACTGGTGACCCTCCAGTATGGTAGCCCTCTGGTCCAGCTCACCAGATCATTGGGACCTCAAGCCCCCCCACCGCGGCAAGGCGGCTTCCGTTAGGGGGGAGGGGACAGGTGAAACCATGTTCTTTTAATTTTCTTTAGTCTTCGGTCATGAGAAATGGGGTCAGTTGTTCGGGTTTGACTACTGTCACTTTGAAGCCAGAGTGGGTTTTGAAGAGGTGTGTAATTGACATCTCAGTGATTGTGAAGATCTGAGAACCCCCCACAAGAGATGGGTTCTCCAGCATATGATAATTTGATGCCATACCCTGGGTGATATGATGGGTCAAGGTGTCGTCTAGCAGGTGCTAATTAGACAGCACAAGCTAAGTGGCTGAAGGCGGTCAAAAGGGAGGGGCTCCTACCTGCCTATTTGTTTCTATATAAAATTCACTAGAGTAGCAGTCATGAGATTTCCTGCCATACCAGTCCCTAGCAAAAGAATGGAACTCAAAGGCACCATAAGGCAGGCATGCGAAGGCACCCTCCCCTACAGGAGGTAAAGGTCTGCCCACATCTGGCATGAGGTCGAAGATGGGGTCCAGAAGGTACGTTGTGAGTTATCGTAATGCATAACAAAATCCATAGAAAAGAGTAGCTACAGGGCACGAAACTGATTGCAAACAATTAAATTTCGACACCACGAAAGGTGTGCCCAAACAGCTAGGGTATCATGTAAGGGCCAAGGTCGTGCTTGCTGTGAGGAGTCAAGTTGCTCTTTTTAGCCACCACAGCAAAAGCCTCGAGCCTAGAGGTCCTGCAAGCCCTTCCAATCTCGGTTCATTGTTGTGTGAGATTTGCGAAGATCTGGCTTCACAAATGTGTCAGCTATTTATGGCTGTCTCATTTTATTTTCTGACACTCTATGGTTACCATGGTGGCAGGATTGCCAACAGGCCACGATGATGTAAGCATGCAGCATAAACTCTTTACCAGCGCAGTGGATGTTGTGGCGGACCCGTCTCAGAAATTGTGTGCTCACAATTCTGTAAGTAATGTACCAGCGTGGCATTCGGCTCACCACAGTGCATGCAACACCTGTCTGCATAGTCAATTGTCTCTACGATCTGTCATGCGCAATGGTAACCTGGTCTGATTCAGTGAAGAATGACTTCGGTACTTCTATTGATTGCTTCAGAGAGTACCAGTGGCTCATAGCCTGTGGCGTCTTAGTACCATCTGGCCAAGGGGGAGGATCTCGTTTTCTCTCTGTGAAGCTGAAGGAGGAAGGCATGATCTGTGGCATTGCACTTCTGCCTAAAGATTTTTCGGCTCGGTTCATGATCTGTGATTTGGGGCATACTCCTGCCAATGTCACCTTGTCTGTCAGCAAGCTTATCCCTCTGATGCCTATGTGACTAGGGATCCAGTTTATGATTATTATTCTACACTGAGCAAGAATCCTCTGTACTTTGGTAAGCACAATGATCAGGAGGTAGATGTCTTTGGGTAAGTCTTGCTGTAGACAGTCAATGGCTGCCCTAGAGTCTGCCATGTATGACAACGTGTCCTTCCTCAGGGATGCGTGGCAAGGGCACTGCCTCTGCCTATAGCAAGAAGTGTTGTCTGTTACCCTCATGGATTGTTGGCATCCCTTTGCTGCAAACCGACGCCTGCAGTGTGGTTTAAAGGATCGACTGATCCATTCATGAATAGTTTCTACTACCCAGAGAGTGATGGTTGCAATGACTCTCTCAGCTTCTGCCTTTAGACTTGGCATGGGGTACTCAATCAGGGTATGTGCCCATGGCGAGGCTTCAATAAGTCGGGTTGGGAGTCCAAGCCCTTGGCAGTAGTTGTTTTTTGAGTTGATGGTGTCTCAACACCCTTGGCTATGTGAGACAGCCAGGAGTTGTTTGCAGACATCTTTGTCTTGTTCTAGGCATCTGAGTGCTGTTGTCTCATGTTTATGTTCCAGGGTGCCTGGATGACCTTTAAAAAGATACTGAGCTGCTATTAGATCAACTTGTGAGTCCAAGGAGAGAAAGTTTACTTTCATAAAGAGTTTAAGGTCTTCTTAGGGCACCTGGCAGCTTCATTTTGAACTGTCTCCAATTTTCTCTTTATCTTGGCTTTGCGGCAATCGGGGAGACAGAGCATAGTCCACAATGCGAGGATGGCATTTACATAAAATGATCTCAGTACTTCTGTTTAGTTCCTATGTGTCTCCTATTGCACTCATGACAGTCCTTGCTATGGTTCAGTCACCAAGTACAGGACCTCCTTTTTAAAGGAGAGGGTGCATTCAGTCATTACCCCAAGGTACTGGAAGACCTGGACCCATTCTAAGTCCATTTCCTGGATTCTCAGACTTGTTCCTTGAACATTTTGTCTTAGAGCCATGACTTTGGATTTGGTTCAGAGAACTTTAGTTGTCCCCTACAACACTCCTCAGATGCAAGTCCAGACAGTGATGGGCTTTACTAAGGCATGTGGTCCAGTGGAGAGGAATGCAAATCGTCTGCAGAGGAGATGATTTTGCACCCACTGGAGGGGTATGTTGAGGATGCAGACATTAGGGTGTTGAAAGGGCTTTCTGTTCTTGAAATAGTCATCTATCAGCCAAGAGCTTTCCTCTGATTCCCTTCTTGATCAGGGTCTCCTAAAAGTAAGAGGACTTGCTAATTCCAGTCTAGGAATACTACCACAGAAGTGACAGTGCTGGTTGTGCTTAAAGCGTGGCTATGTTGTGTGCTGTACTCATGTCCCTTGTGAACTCATGGAGGTGTTCATGTAGGGGTCCCATTTTCCATTGGAGCAGGTTTGTACCATTCCTCTTGGCGTCTTTGCCCAGACCGATGAGGAGAGAGATGGGACGGTACTTCCTGGCTCCTTTGGTTTTGGATGGAACTATGATAGCCCCTCTTCCAGCTCGGGGTAGAGTTGATGTTGATGATTGAGGAATACAAGCTCACCTGCCAGTCCTAGGTGGGAATTTATGGAGAACGACATCCCATCAGAACCCTGGGTTGTGTAAGAACTGTTTTTGGTAGGTTTTTGTTTGTTTCCCTTAAGAGAAGATGATATCTGAGTTATCAGGTTTGGCTGCCCTTTCTCCTGATATGAGCAAGCCTGCCTGGTTGTAGGAGTTCTTAATTTGCCCTCAGTTCGGCTGGCAGACTGTTGCTGTTTGTTCTTGCAAAAACTCGTGCACCAGTCCCGTTTGCTTCTGATTGAGGGTCGTGGTGTGTGTACCTCGGGACTGAGCATCTGGTAGCTCGCCTGACCCGTTGCCACAGCTCTGTAAGGGTGCTCCGGTGGTCAAAGGACTCATGCCATTCCAGCCACTTTCCTGGCTGCCCCTTT
Organism: Penaeus monodon; assembly: GCF_015228065.2. Taxonomy (NCBI): domain Eukaryota; kingdom Metazoa; phylum Arthropoda; class Malacostraca; order Decapoda; family Penaeidae; genus Penaeus; species Penaeus monodon. The sequence goes on from NW_023657564.1 coordinate 20,319, forward strand.
TATGGCAGTTTCCTTGGCATCCCTAACTGATTCCCTTAGGAGGGCTAGTTGTCAGGGGCCTTTTGTTTTCAGAATTTTTTTCTGCACCATGTTCACTCTGTGGCTGACTTCTTTAATCTCGTCAATAAAGTACCAGGTATTTTTATAACTCCTGGACATGGCCGAGTTTTAGGTATAGTCTGTGAGGTGTTTTAACTTATGGTACTGATAAGTCTGGCTTCAAGCACTTCCACGTTTTCACTCTGTGGGGTTTTTTCATTGCTGCAAAGGACATTGGCCAGGCATTCTGAAAAGCTTGCCAGTTGGCCTTGTCTGTTTTTTATTTTGGTTTTTGGTTGTGGCATTTGGGCTGGGTCAGCATCCATGAGGGTATAACATGTCTCATCGACACACCACTAATTTCTCTCCACCAGAGCTGCAGTGGCCAAGGACCCCTCCTCTGACATTGAGAAGAGCGATTTTGGGGGGAAAAGTCTCAAGCACATTAGCTATGTGTTGGCTTGCTAAATTCAGTGTCCTGCAGGGAGCCAGGAGGGGGTTTGGTGTGCATTGACGTCTCCCCGTATAATCCTCGTCTTGTGGCTGCAGTAGCACAGCCCTGGCTGATGAAGTTCCTACAGCCGGCTTGCTGTACACATTGTACAGCTTCATGGGGCCGCCACCCACTGAATCTCAACAGCAAGAATTCAACATCCTCTCCTAGTGCGGTGCATCGGCTAGTACGGAGCAAGGGATTGTTGCTCTGACCAGGGTGATCAAGCCTCTTTTGCCAGCTGGGCTTGGCAGCATGAAGACATGATCCTGAAAGCAAACAGTCCCCCCTGTTAATGTCTCCTGGAGCATGACAATGTCAATGTTCCTTGATTGCACTATTGCATGGAGGATGGCACTTTTTGTTTTAAAAGCCAAAAGGCTCTACTGTAGTAATGCTTAGATTGTGTACATGGTTTATTTGATGATAGTTACATCAGAGACATCTTTGTAGCGGACTCAGTCTATTATTTTGGGAGTCGGACAACTCCATTGTGAAGTCCTTGCTGGTTGAGGGATTTTCATATGGTTTTGGGTTGTCTGGCTATCCATGGGTCCAGAGGGAGGTGGAGAGCCTTTGGTAGCTCTGTCTTTTGTGAGTTTGGGCCTTTCTCACTTCAGGCTTTGTCTGTGTGTCTTTTTTTCTTTGCTGACTTCACTGGGTAAGGTCACTTTACTGACATTGGCTGCACAGATTTAGCCTGTTTTGGCTCTCCCTGTGAGGGCATGGCCAGGGTTGGAGTGGTTGATTGATTATTTAAAATTATCTGCCACGTCAACAGCTAAGGTATTGGCGGTGAATGCCTTGTTGAATAGAAATATTAAAATATTTAAAACTTTAAAAATCTATCAATAAATATCGATAAATAACATTAATATATTTAAAATCAAGCATAAATATTATGCTCTAAGTGTAAAAAATTATTGCATAAACTTTATGCATGATTAGATTTTATTGAAATATATCTCCCTAAGGAAACTAATAAGACCCTCTATATCACAATCCTCCCCCATACATCTTTCAGGGGTATATGGGGAGACAAGTACATATGTCTTTTGGTCTGGAATGTTGCCATTTTTTCCACTACATGTGATCATTAATGGCTCTTGGCATCCCTTACAAAGTGCTTGACTTTTAGCCATCATCGGCCCATGAGTCAGTCTTGTGTGCCCGATCCTTAGTCTTTTTTAATGCAACTTCTACTTTTCAGTTGGGATGGATGATAGTCACCCAACTGCCAAGTCATCTCTAATCTCTCGCGTTTGTTTCTGGAGGTAATGCCTCCATTGTTTCCTTCCATTTATCACAAAGACAACTCCTATGCGGGTTTAAAGTTGCTGTGGGGGAGAGGAAAACGAGCATCACAAGGCTGAGCGGCGCTGCCTTGGCCTTCTGATCAGCTCGCTCATTCCCACTGATACCAACTGCACTGGCACCCAACAAAGAGTTATCTTTTTATGTATGACAAGCCAATCTTAAACCTCCCTCCTACTGAATGTGCGAGTTTAAGCTCTTGATTGCTTGCAAGTCACTACAAAGAGTCGCAATATATCAATAGAATGGTTTGTAAGATCTCTAGTCATTTAACTGCTGCAAGATGGCGTGTAACTCTGCAGTGAAGATCGAGGCTGCTAGAGAAAGCCCTGCCAGATGCAGTCTTCCTTCTGCTCACTGCTGCAAAGCCCACACCATTTTCAGACTTTGAACCATCTGTATATATTGCATCTGATCCTTGGTACTTAAAATGTGCTGAAGAATCTCTCTCTGATTTTTCTGCTTTGGATCTCTCCCCTTTCCCAATTCTGCCCCAAATCCACTCGACTTGATTAGTCCAAGGGGGAATTTGGGGGAATTCCAACAGCCAGAACCTTAGTGAGACTTAAATTAAGATCTTCCACAAGAGTACTCATTCTCCTACCATAGGATTGGCTATCCTCGGGGGGGTTGAAAACCAATCTGGATGTAGGAGATCCCGAACCCTTTTGTAGTCTCGTGTAGTAAATGAGGTTCATGTAGTCCCGGTGTAATGAAACAGGTGGTTCTCCACTCTCAGCATACAGGGATTCCACAGGTGAAGACCTGAAAGCCCCAGTATAGATTCTGAAGCTTCATTGTAAACTGAGTCCAACATCCAGAGAACAGTGGGAGTTGCAGATGAATAAGCCTCACACCCATATCAGCTTACTACGCATAATTGCTCGGTAAAACCGCAGAAGCATTGTGCGGTCTGCACCCCAAGATAGATGTGAAAAACCCATAAATACTAAGCGCTTTTGTAGCCTTAACTTTAAATTGTTTGATGTGTGGCACCCATGTAAGCCTTGAAGTCAAATTAGACTCAATTACTTCACCTCTTGACAAATTGCAGTGATTTGCTCCTAAATAGAGGGAAGGGTGGAATTTTCCTCGTTTGTATAAAAGTTAGCCCCTGGTCTTACTTGAGGAAAATTTAAACCCATAATATGTTGCCCACTGTACAACCTGATTTATTGCAGCCTGCATGTGTCCTTGCCATCCTGTAATCTTCTAACCCATATTGTATGGGGGCAGCACGTTTTTCCCTTTTCTAGCACCATGTCATCTCAAATTTACCATTTTCTCCATCACTTGCAGATGCAGTTGGTGAGAGAAATTGGGCTGTAATTTCCTGGGGTGGAAGCATCCTTACCAGGTTTAGGGAGAGGAATGTTATAGCCTCTTTCCATGTGGATGGCACTGTACCCTCCCTATAGATTCTATTGAATAGGTCTAACAGGAAAAATCTGGGAGCTCCCCGGTAAGTGAGATATCATTTGGTATGGATATCTGTCACTTCCTGGGCAGTCTTACGGCAGAGCTGCAAAACAGAGTCCATTCCTTGCACAAAAATGGCAAGTTGTATGGAAGTTTTTGCTGCATTCTACAGCCCGAAGAGTGGAGAATCGGGCAGTGTAAGTACTCCGGAGAGATCTCTGCCATGGATTTAGCTAGCTGATTAGAAACATCTTTTTTGTCTGTGATGATTTGCCATCTATCTTCAAAACAGGTGGTGACAGTGATGTGCTCTTTCCAGCAATCCTACGCACCTTGTCCCATACCCATGCTAAGGGGGTCCCCGAGTTATCAGGAGAAATAATGTCTCCACGATGTCCGTCTGGCCTGCTTTAGCACTTGCTTGGCCTTGGCTCAGGTCTTTTTGTAATGGTCAAGGTAACATCGCTGCGCATCGTTTCAACTGCCTTAATGCAGCTTTCCTTGCTCGACAGCTTGGTTGGCATTTATCAGACCACCATGGTACTGGAGGTCCCACGTAATGTCCGCTACTTTTTGGAATGGATTCACAGATCCTTGAAATACTGCAGTTGATCTAAAAAGATTCCAGTCCGCATCTTCAGGTTGCCATCTCTGCACTCTATTGGCTGGAATACCATTCACCTTCTGCAAAAGTATTGAAAGGTCGCTTCCATGTAAGTCTTCCCATGACCTGCCAAGTGAATTCAACTGTGAATCAGGGGAGCCAATTTACAGGTCTGTATTGGAGAATGTCCCAGTTTGAATTTGGAAATGTGTGGGAGTGTCACTATTCAGTAAAACTGCATCTATCTTAAGAACAAGCACTCCAAGGCCCTTCCTCGAGGGTTGCACAAAGTGGGCTCCCCAGAGGTGATGCCGACTATTGAAATCTCCCAAGAGTAAAATGGGATGTGGCAACTGCCCAAGTACATTTTCCAAATCATCTATGTTGAATTAGGTGGAGGGGAAGGGAGATGGATGCAACAGCATAAGGTCGTGTCCCGCCTATTTTCACAGCCTTCACCTGCAGTGTTGTCTGCAGGGGGATGCCTAGAAGGGAATATCCTGACGTACCAATACTGCTACTCCTCCATGAGGTTTATTATCAAAATCCATAATAAACTTGAATTTGAATCCTCTCAGGGAAAACGGATGATTTCCTGGTCATAATCTCTTTAATCATACACAAACTGGGTTCATGAAGCTATCAGATATTGTAGTTCTTCCCATTTTGGATGAATTCCCTGACAGTTTTCCCTTGGATTAGGGTATCCAGTTCTCCAAACTACTTCTTCATAAGGTGTTAGGCAGCACCTGTGGTCAAGGCTTGCCCCACACCATTAAGTTTGCCCCTTTCCAGGATCTTGGGAGAATCTTTTAGGGTTGTTTTTCCCGTGGAACTAGTTTCCACAGGCTTCCTTTTGACAGGGTCAGATTTCTTTGCCTGGGCAAGGATGGGAAATAGGGAAAAAGCAAAGGTGTGTGGTGTAAGAAGCACCCGGGGGGCAAGGGTTGGTGGGAAGGAGAATGGGCCCAGAGCTGAAGCAAAGGAATTTACTGGCTGTGCAAACAGCACATGGCCCTGTAGCTTTGCCTCTGGAAAACAAACTTTCTCCTTGCTCCTCATTACCAATACTTCTTTTTCAAAATTTGTACCTTTTACATTGCTTTGAGGAAGCTTCATGAGCTTCTTTGCAGTGGTAACGCATATTAGACCTGGACAGTTGTCCTCTCCTTGATAACTGAGGAGAAAAAATGTTTAGAGGAAATAGAGAATTTTAATGTAGTGGCAGTAAAATGTTTAAGAAGAAAGTTGATGGTTTGGAGCATCAACCAGTCTCCTTCTAACTTTTGACCCATTAAATCCTTCCAGAATCAGTTAAGTTGGTATGGTACCACCTCAGTCTTTCCCTAGCACCTCGATCTTCACTGCGAGTTACATGCATCCTTGCAGCAGTTAAGATGACTCTCGTAGTGACTTGCAAGCAAACAAGAGCTTAAACTCATCATATCCAGTAGTGAGAGAGGTTCAAGATTGGGTTGCACTGATGTCAACACATAAAAAGATAACTCTTTGTTGGGGGCCAGAGCATGTTGGTATCAGTGGGAATGAGCGACTGATCAAAGGGCCAGGCAACTGTCGCTCAGCCTTGTTATGCTCGTTTTCCTCTCCCCCACACCGACTTGAAACCCAGCATCAGGATTGTCCCTTTGCGATAAATGGAAGAACAATGGAGGCATACCTCGAGAAACAAACTGGGAGTGATTATAGATGACCTTGGCAGTTGGGTGACCAGGGTCCATCCCCCCCGAAAAGTGGAAGTTGCATTAACAAGACTAAGAATCGAGCACACAAGACAGACTCTGGGCCAATGATGGGTAAAGATGGCACTTTGTGAGGGATGCCAAGAGACTTAACGGTCGCTCATGTAGTGGAAAGATGTGCAACATTCTCAGGCTAAAGACATATGTACTTGTCTCCCCCCATATACGCTGAAAAATGTATTGGGGGAGGATTGTGATATAGAGGGTCTTATTAGTTTCCTTAGGGAGACTAATATTTTCAATAAAATCTAATCATGCATAATGTTTATGCAATATTTTATACACTTAGGGGCATAATATTTATCTTTGATTTTTAATATATTCATTGTCATTTGTAAGATATTTATTTTATAGATTGTTAAAATTTTAAATATTTTAATGTTTCTATTTAACAAAGGGATTCACTGCTAATGACCTTAGCTGTTTACGTGGCAGATGATTTTAAATAATCAAATCAATCTCTCTGGGAGTTTTGGGGACAGTATTCTCCATCACCTGCTCCCCACTGACAGGGGGAGGTTTCGTGGCAGTTGCTCTGTTCCTGTTAAGAGGGAAAAGACCAGAAGTCCTAGCACGGTTGCCTGGACAAGGAGGTGAGGGCTGAGCTGTGATGCGGTATCCTCCTCCTTATTGTTTACTGCCATCTTTTTTACTGTTCCTACCTGCATTGGAGTTATTTACTGCTTCAGCATAGGAAGCATTGGGGTTTGCTTGTCAAGCCTTCAAAATTCCTCTTGGCTTCACGGTAATTATTTCATGTTTCCCTCATGTATGCCATGTCTCAGTTTCCTTCTTCAACTGCTGCATTCAGCAGAGCCCGACTATGGGAACTCCACAGTTACGCACACTTATGAGTAGCTTCAGTGCATGTTGTATCATGAGATCTAGCGCATTTACCAAAAGTGAATTTATCATCTTTATCAGTGCATCATAAAAAGTTTTTGTCCGAATTTTTGGTATCTGTTACAGCACAATATATAAAAAATATATATATAATATTATATAAAATATAAATATATATTATATATTTTATATATATATATATCAACATACATATCTATCTATCAGCTATCTACTATATCTTATATACCTATTTATCTATCTATCTATCTTCTTTATCTATCTATCTTATATATATAATATTATCATATTTATTATATATATTATTATTTATTATTTTATATATATATATAATACATATTATTGATATTATATTTTTATATATATTATATAAATATTATAAATTTAATTATACCCTATAGTATATATGCCTAT
>NW_023657565.1:0-27221 GCF_015228065.2 Penaeus monodon
TTTTAGAAATATTACATTCTATAGATATATTTTAATATGTATGTATGTATCTGTGTGTGTGTGTGTGTGTGTTTGTGGTATAATAATAATATATATATATATATAATATATATATATATATATATGTATATATACATATACATATTTATAATTATATATTTTAAAATATAATAAAAAATATATATATTTTATATATAATATAAACAACATATATACACACACACATGCGCATATATATATACATAAATATAATTATATATATATATATAATATATATATAATAATATATATATATATATAGGGATTTTATATATATTTTATATATATATATATATATATACATAAATATATATATAGATGTATTTATTTTATATATATATTTTATATAATATATATATATATATATATATATATATATATATGCGTGTCATTCTCTTTTTCTCTCCTCTTCCTCCTCTCTCCCCTTCTCTCTCTCTCTCTCTCTCCACCACTCCTCTCTCTCTCTCTCTTTCTCTCTCTCTATATATATGTTAATATCTATACACACAAACACACACACACACACAAACACACACACACACATACGCACACACACAACACAGACACACACACACACACATACACACACACACACACACCACATATATATATATATATATATATATATTAAAATATATATATATATAATATAATATATATAATATATATGATATATATATATATATATATATATATAATATATTATATATATGGACATATGAGTGTATTTGTATATATAAATATTTTTATGTGTATATATAGATGAATATATATTTTAAATATAAATGTATATATAATATATAAAAATATTTAAAATATTGTATATATATATATATATATTATATATATATATATATTCATCAATATGCACATATGAATAATAATAAATACTTACATATATATGTGTATATATATAAAATAATAATATATATTAAAATATATATATAAATATATATATATAATGTATTAATTTTCGGGCATACATACATATATATATATATATATATATTATTTCATATAATATATTAATTATATTTTTATAATACATATATATATAAAATAAATATAATATATTTTATATTATATATAAAATATATATATTTATATAAATACACACACGCACACACACCACACACACGCACACTCATATATATATATATATATATAATATATAATATAAAAATATATATATATATATATATATATATATATATTTTAATATATATTTTATATATATATATATATATATATATATATATATAATGAGTGTGCGTGTGTGTGTGTGTGTGTTTCGTGTGTGTATTTATATAAATATATATGTATCGGACTTCGTGTTCAGTCAAATTCTTTCATGTTTTCCATTTTGAAAATGTTTCGAAACTATGTTCATAGAAATTTCTGAGCAGTCCAGACCGGGGCAGGCAGGACACCTCGTCTTCCTTGGGCGTCTCTCCCTTGCCCGTCCTTTGTACGCCAGCTACCTACTCTCAGAAAAAATAAGACTTGAAGCAACAACTTTAACTCAATACACCTTCAAGACAAACCAGCACCTGCCACATTACACTCCTTCCACTTCAAACTCTCTGTTCCCCCTTTCCCCTCGTCTTCTCCTCCTTCCATTTCTATCTCTCTGTTTCCCCCCCCTTCACCTCCCCTTCCTTCTTCTCCTCCTCCTATTTCCACTTCCATCTTTCGTCCCCCCTTCCCCTCCTCCTCCTCTTCTTCTTCCTCTTTCCTTCTCCCACTTCTATTTTCTCCGTTCCCTACTTCCTTTCATGTCCTCCTCATCATCATTCTTCCACTTCATCTCTCCGTTCCCCTCCTCTCCTCTCCATGCCACCAGCAGCTCCTCATCATGGAAAGTACACTTACATTCATGCAAAACCAACGCTCAGTCACAACGAAAACTCTTCACCACTTGTATGCTTCTAAAACCGTACACTTGAACTGTACGCAGTGGCCATAGGGCTGTATGTGCTTTTATTTTCAGTTTGTTTATTTTTTTATTATTTTCATGTAGAATTACTTAAACCAATCACAGTTATCGTCAGAGACCGACCACTCAACTCATGGAATACTACGTATTATACAAGTATTGCCAGGTGAAAATTGTAAAAATTGTAATAGGTGGAAGTGTGATGCACTATACACACAAACAAGCAGCGTGCGTACACGCACATGCGCATGCACATAGTGTAAGACAGGCTAAGGACAGCAGGTAAGGAGTCTCTTTAGGAGAGGAGTTGCCGCACCTTCGAAACGTGTCGTCGAGAACATGACGGGGTTGGCTCGTCTGGAGAAGACATTTACAGAACCCATGGCTAGTAGACTTAGAACACCAATTGCCTGATCTAAACATGGAAGAGCTGTACCTCACTGATGCGATGCACTGTACTTTCCGTGTGAATGTGTGTGAATAAGTACACACACATATATGTGTATATATACATATATGCATAAAATTTTAAAAACCCACAGCGTGTGCCCTTTCCCTTCCCCTCCTCCTCCTTCGACTTCTATATCTCAGTTCTCCCCCCCCCTCCTCCTCACAACCGCCTCTCCTTTCAGAAAGACGAGAGGGAAAATTCACCTATTTCAAGAATCGCACGCTCTTTTGTCAGGGAAAGGGGACAGGCTGGAGGAGATCGACGGCAGAGGGAAGTGGATGACGTCCGGGATTCTCTCCCCTCCCCCAAGGACACACCCCCCTCCCCCTCAGACCGCAATCCATGCAAGATTTTTCCTCATGCGCTGTCCACGAGACCCCGCTCTTTCCTTGTCCTACACCCCCCCCCCCCCCAGAATGCCAGGGTCCTTAAGGGAGGCAGACGCAGCTTTACCAGTCATCATAATAAGGTTACTGAGGTTAATGTTATCATAGATTCCAATTTATGATGGGTACCTTCATTTTCCGTGTGGTGTGATGTATGTATTTGTATATATATATATATATATATATATATATATAGATATATATATATTATATACATAGTTTGATACATACAGAGAAATGGAGAAATATATACAATATATTAATATAACAACAATAATAAAAACATACATGTATGTGTATATATATATATCTGTGTATATTTTTCAGGAAATATAAAATAGACAAGTAACGACCCCTTTAAAAACTATGTAAATGCCCAAAAGATTACTAAACAAGCATCTGTCTTAAGAGACTTGTTTTGTATTTACGAAGAATGGGAGAGCGTAGCGAACCCCCCAAAACTCCTTGAAACTCTGAATTTAGGGGAAGCAAATGTACGATTTTCTTTCTTGCAAATTACATAAATTTCACAATAATGGTCATTTCCTTCGAAATTCAAACATATATATTTATATTTCGCTTGAAATGACTATTGAACTATAAGAATATTATTCTATTATAAAATGTACAACAAATTGAGGGAAAGGAAACCTGTGTGCCGATCTGAGCTCTGAAAGGCAAGGGAAACTCAAATAAAGAATAAATTCAGCAATGAAACTTCACTCAATAACGATATTGGATATATCTTTTATGTATATATGTATGTATTCATACATTTATTTAAAGTATATAAAGATACGTTTATACATTATATATTCATAAAAATTTAGTTATCATTTCCTAAAACGGATTTCTTTCCTGCTGTAGATAATTGTAGAATTACTTAAACCAATCACAGTCATCGTTAGAGACCGACCCCGCCACTCATGGAAAAGTATGTGTCATTTGTGGGGGGTGTGTGGGGTGTGTTAGTGTGTGTTTTTATGTTTATGTATATATAACTTATATAAATAAAATATACACACATAAATATGCATCCATAATTTTTTTTCTTATTTCATTATTCAATCTCTCTCTCTCTATGTGTCTGTCTTTCTTTCTCTCAAAAAAATATAAAATTTTATTTTATATATATAATATATATTATATATATATATGTATAATATATATAAAAAATATTTCACAATATGTATATATGTGTGTGTGTGTGTGTGTGCGTGTGAATTTATACATATAAAAAATATATACACATATGTATACATAAGAATGTATATATATACATTATATGCCATTATAAATGTGTAAAACAGATTATAATGTTATAACGGACAGATAGAAGTGAAAGGATGAGAAAGAAGAGGAGGGGGGGAAAAGGGAACGAAAAGATAAAAGTGGAATTCGAGGAGTGTAGTGGAGTAGTGTGTGTGTTGTGGGTGTATAAATAGAAGATAAATTAATATAGACATAGATTATCTGTATATACAATCACCCACACCCACAAAACACACATTCACATATATGTATTTATATGCATATAATAGTGGGTAATACGACAGAACGCTGCACATTCAAATACGTACATGACAGAACGCTGCACATTCAAATACACATGACAGAACGCTGCCACATTCATGTACGTACATGAACGTGAAGGGTCAGTGACCGTGGACGTAATCAGTGACCTTGACGAAACCACAAACCGCAAACCGCAACCAATGCCACAACAACATAATCAATACCGGAAATCATTAACCTACTTTCACAGGTGCATTTTATGTCGTACATGTGCCCATAAGAGAAAAATGAAACAAATGATGACTACAGACAAAGTATCCCCCCCAATGCAGGGCCAGGTGACAAGATAATGATCACCAGCGTAACCACTACAAAACCTTATCGAGAGTGAAAAGCAGGATATTATGTAGGTGGACAAAAATCGAACACCCTCACACACGTACATGAATGTGAAAGTAGGTAGTGGGACCGTGACGTAATCAGTGACCTGACGAAACCACAAACCGCAAACGCAACCAAGTCCCACAAACAACATAATCAATACCTCGGAAATCATTAACTGCTTTACACATATGCATTTATGTTCGTATATGACGCCTAATAAGAGAAAATAAGAAACAATGATGAGGGCTCTCCTACAGGACGGTATCCCTCCAATGCAGGTGACAGGTACCTAGAATTAATGACAACGCGTAACCACACAAACCTTGTCGAGAGTGAAAGCAGGAATAATGATCACGAGGCAACCACTAGACCAAGCTAACATGGCTAACGCGCAACACCCTATGGTTGAAAATGGTGAATCATAACAGAAAGATGACCACTGAAAGTGATAATAAACCAATATCCGTATTCGAAATCATTAGTATGACATAGATTAAGATCACAGCGTAACCCACACAACCTTATCGAGAGTGAAAGGCAGGAAATGATCACGAGCAACCACTAGACCATAGCTAACGATGGCTAGCGCGCACACCCTGCGGTGCAAAATGTTGCATCATAACAGAAAGATGGACACTGAAAAGTAATCTAATAATCAATATCCGCATCCGAAATCATTACTCATAAACAGGATGTACAGACGAGGATCTCCTCCAATGAAGGGTGACATAGATAAATGATCACCCATAATACAAAACCTGTGGAGAAGTGAAAGCAGTTAACTGATCACGAGGTAACCACTAGACCATACGCAACGATGACTAACCACGCACACCTTACAGTCCAAATAGTAAATCATAAAGAAAGCGACCAATATCCGTCACCGAAAATCATACCCGTAGACGTGCTACAGATGAATCACCCGCGGCTCCTCCCATCCCACCGCAATATTCACCATGTTTAAACTTGATACCGAGATCGAGAATGATTCTTATTACAGACGAGGGAACCGTCCTCTCCTAATGACTGAAAACTGTCAAAATCAATATAAATAGTCACACAGTCTGCTAATGACGATAATTCTGCTCCTCTCTACTGTACCAGAAGATAAGAATACAATAAGTGTAAAGGATTATAAAAAATCGTTATACAATATAGCTTTTATTTTTGACTGTATAAACACTCATACGATGCGCTCGCACACACACACACACACACACACAAACACACACACACACACACACACACACACATACATTTTTTTTCCCACCCTGCATATGATGCAGATGACAAGAGAAAAATTCTAAACCGTGCCTGCATTTACATCACTGCATGCTGTCGAATCATCATCGTTTCTGTTAGGTCATAGAGGAATCAAGTCAGCATATAACAGAGGTGGTGCAGAGAGGGAAAACTCTCCATTGTTGATTACTAACGCATGCAATAAACTCCTCTCACCGTGCGATGACCCGTTGCCCAAATCGGAAAACGTGCAAAATGATGCGAATATTATTGGATAGATCACTTCACCGGGGGCAGCTCTTGGATGTTGATAGGGCATGTATCAGGACCATCATGAGCGATAAGTTAGAGCTGTCGGAAGATAATTTTTGTCTCGGTTCGTATCCTCCTCTTAAATGGACAGTCGTCACCAGTGGATACGGAACTAACCCGTGTCTTATCGCGTGATATTCTCCAGTGGCGTGGGTTTCTCCATTGAAACTTCTTTTCTCCCGGCGATCGTCACTCACTATTCATTCACCAAACGGACTAAACAAGGCTGTAAAGACAATTGACGACCAATATTCAATGCTGGCAACTATTGATATGTTGGGCGGGCGGAAACACAAATAAAGGCTTAAAATTTTTCGGTGTAAATGTAAAATGCGATTACCACATTTTCTATGTTTACACATTCATTGTTTATAAAAACTAAAAGGTTAATTACATAATAGATTACAAAAGTCGTTGGTTTTCTTATATTTAGAGAGCATATAGGTTTTCACAAGAGTATCTACACCTGGTCAAAGGAGGGTTTCACACAAACACACACACACACAACACACACCAAACACACACCACACACACACACACACACATCATAATAATAAAAATACAATTCAGTTTAAAAAAGGATCATGAAACTCTTGTTGTACCCAACATGCCATTAATATTGAGCTTTCAAGAACAAAAAACACGCGTCCTAACAGGTGATAACACAAATTAAGATAAAAATAACAGGCTTATATTTTTGTGTAAATGTAAATGCAATGAAAACTACCACTACGCACGTTTGAAAATTGCAGGCTTATACAACAGGTTAAATCATAATAAACAGGTGCAACCCTAATAAGAATAACACAGAAAATTTTCTTAACTCGCGGGACGATTCGATAGCTTATCTAACATCCAAAGGCATCTTTCTAATAAAATACAATTCAATCAAAAGGATCATGAAACTATGTTGTACTCAATGTCTTTATTATGACTTTCACAAACACACACACATAACAGGCGGTAAGTACAAATAAAATGGAAAATAACAAGCTTAAATTTTCTGGTAAATTGTAAATGCGAACCACTATCTCATACGTTGAAAAATTTCAGGTTATACAACAGTTAATTACCCAACAGGTTTGAAAATTCACCGTTTTTATTCTATTTAGAGAGCATTAATAAGGTTTTCAAACGCATCTGCGCGAGATCCAAAGAGGGTTTCCCCTCTGCTATTTCGACTGGACAGTTAATTACTACAACTAGGACCACCACCTGTAACCACGTACCGCACCAGCTAGTTTTGCTAATTAACTTAAGGGACAATGCGGTCTTTTCCTAAAATGTTACCGCTCCAGCTCTCAATTTTGTACAATCTACAATGCAACTTAAAACAATGAAAACATAATAAAACCAAAACATAAAGACAACGGCCAGCAAATGACCTAGACAGTAACGGGAAGTCTGCTCAGTACAAACTTTTGTTCCGGTGACGTCTCAGGCTGAAGTAACTCCTGGCTGGTGTAATCTGCCCATTCGATGTCCACACGTCCTCGAAAGTCTCGCACAGGTCCTCCTTGACTTCAGATTCGTCTAGACCTTCCCGTAGTCCGGCCCAGGCCTAACTCGCGGCGTCCTCGTCCACATCCTCACAGATCTCGTACCATTTCCATCTCGCGTCCCCACGTTCCGTAATCTTCCATCTCGGATCTACGGGCGTCGGGGCGGCTGATACCTGCGCTACGAGCTCTGGAAGTTGAATGGATCTTCGGGCGTCTCGAGGGGGGGGGGGGCCACCGGCAACTCGGAGCGTCTCGGAAGGCAACGCCCATCACAAACATCATGGACGGCTTTTAAAAAAAAAAAAACACCCGCTCTGATGAACATCCGGCCCGCAGGCCTATGGCGGATCTTGATCGGACGCCTTCCCACGGCATTCCTAAGGACCGAACTGTTAGCAGGATCTTCCTTCGGTGCGTGTTGGTCCGACTGCATATATAGTAGGGGAACAGATCATCCACGTAAGGGCCAGAGTAAGAGAAAAAGAAACGGCAACAGAGAAGAGGGGGTGTAAGTACCACTAGCCGGTGATTAATAAAATTCGCGGTTTTTAATCGTTGGTTTTAAATTATTTTCGTCTTTTTTTTTCATTTGTGTTTATTTTCACAAAGATAAGAAGAAAAATAGAAGAGGGCAGACGTCAGTAGCGGTCGCAAAGACCTGACTGAATAACCACCGTCTCTGATTAGCTATGAGAGTAGATAAGGGAACGACATCGGCGATACGCCCGGAAGATCTATTTGAACCAGAAGTCCATCACACAGATAAGAAATAGATGCAACTGTAATTATGTCGAACCACCGCACGACGG
This sequence comes from Penaeus monodon, assembly GCF_015228065.2. NCBI lineage: Eukaryota > Metazoa > Arthropoda > Malacostraca > Decapoda > Penaeidae > Penaeus > Penaeus monodon. The sequence continues at coordinate 8,577 of NW_023657565.1, forward strand.
ACCAAAATTGCGGGTTAAATAGATACATAATAATCTCTTTACGCGGCACTAAGACAGCAGTCAACCTTATTAATGAAGGGTCATTGTCTTTCGTCTGCCATGTATGAGTTGGAGGTGAAGTGTGGTGTGTATGCGTGTGTGAGTGACAGATAGCGTGAATGAGAGGGAAGGCGAGAGGGACCTCACACAGAGAATAAAAAAAAACAAACGAATCGAAAACACGAATATTAACGTTTACGATAAACAAAAAAACTGAATACATTAGTCAATGCTAGCTATTTAAGATTATTCAAGTACCCCATTGATTCAACATATAATGATATGCAAACAGAATGTAACGCAGGAATGAATGGGGACATGAAAAAATATCGCAAGCTAGTTAAACAAGCAAATCTTTCAGGGTCAGAAAATCGGAAAAATGCGGGGGTGGTACATGTCAGACCTCATTAAAACGCTAAGGGGGGGAATCTTAGAACCCAAAATGCCGTATATGACGAGGCGACTCGAGCCAGGGAATATGAATAACATTCTTCTGCGTATCTGTGAGGGCGCTCGGCAAAATTCCCTAAGGCATATATAAAATTTTCACGAATCACACAAACGCTTGGCGGTGTACCAAAACATGCAATCAAATTGAGGAGGGTGAGAAATGGTGTTGATCACACCACTCAAAAAGGTGCGAATGAATTACCTTTTAACTTCGAACGATGGAGCACAGATATTAGCGATCTATGCAACCCCGGGGCAATATCGGGAATCCTGTGCACTATGATATGGGGGAAGATCCTACGCTTAATATTTAAAATAATTACAAATTAATGAAATGCGTTACACGATTCGCTCTAGCGCCAATAGAACTTGTCACCAAAAGCAATGTAACAATGCTATGGGTACTTCCCAAGGCGCAACAAAAATAACTACCAAAATACATGGGAAAACCAAGCTGTCAATTTGATCCCTCCAAATCGCCACCGACCGGGAAGAGAAAGTGAGCTCAGGTCAAGAACAGGAAAATAACCTTTTTATAGAGTGCCCGCAAGCGAAAGAAAAAGTATGGTCAGGTCGGGCGAGGGGGAGGAAAAAGGACATGATATTTCGTGATAGGATAAAAATCACGAACGCGTAAATCGTTGCAGATGAAACAATATAAATCTCTAAAACGAGAGAAAATAATTAATTACTAACTACGAACGATATTCATGTTTATTTGTCACTACTCGATAGCACGGAAATCCCCGATCTGAGGTGAAGGGAAATAGTGTGAGAACGTGGCCATTTGCTGTCATTAGCACTGTTTTAACCTAACAAAAAAAAACGGCTTAAACATAATGGGAGGAAGGAAGGGAAAAGAAATAAAGAAAGGGGCCACAAACGTGTTACTTACGTGTTTTTTTGTATTTTTAGCCATGTCTTGAAGCGGCCAGAGCGGATTTTCTTCGAAGGTTTGCGTTTCATGCTGCGAGTCGGAGGACGCACGCGGCCACCCTGCGGCCAGATATGTAAAAAGGCTATGGAAACGTACAGTGGTGAAACAGGGACGCAAAACACACGTAAAGGGTGAATACAGGCTACGACGACGCTACGACTGTCTAAAGGGGTTAAAACAGCCCTGCGGGAGGTCGCGGTCAGCTGCCCGGAGGGAGAGAGCGGAGCTGACCTTGACTGACCTTAGTTGCGATGGGATCTTAGCACGAACTCCGGGTCAAAACGGAGGTAAGCGATATAAAAATGTGACCTCTTTCCCTCGTTGAGCGGGGCGTCTATTTGGGACTTTGGATCCGCGTGGTAACCAGGCCACGTGGCCCACTGGGTAACAGAAATAGCTTTATCCACATCCTCTAAACAGGAAATAGAATTATCAACATCCTATATATATAGAGAGAGAAGAGAGTGAGGGGGGAGAGAGAGAGTAGAGTGCTATAAGAGGGAGGTAGTAAGAGGAGAGACCAGAGAGAGGAGAGAGCGAGAGGAAAGGGGGAGAGAGTAATGAGAGAAAGGAGGAGAGCGAGGAGAGGAGAGAGAGAGAGAGAGAGAGAGGAAACAGGCGTGGGATGACGAGGCGAAGAGGAAGAGAGCTAGATGGAGGGAGAGGAGGAGGGGGGGAGAGGGTAGATCCGGGAGGGGGATGAGGAGAGGAGAGGCCGGGGGACGAGGAGATAGAGGGGAGGAAAGAGGAGAGGTAGAGAGGGGGAGAGAAGAAAGGGAGGAGAGAGAGAGAGATACGGAGAGAGAGGAGAAGGGAGAGGAGTGGATAGAGAGAGAGAGGGGAGGGGAGAGAGAGTGAGAAGAGAGAGGGAGACGAGAGAGAGTGAGAGAAAGAGAGAGAGCAGAGGAGAGAGGATAGGGGGGGAGATGAGAGAGATGAGAGACGAGAGAGAGATGAGAGTGAGGAGAGAGGGAAAGAGAGGGTGGGAGTTTAGAGGGGGGGGGAGGTAGGAGAGGAGGGGAGAAGGAGAGAGAGAGAGATTCGATGAGATGAGAGAGAGAGAGCGAGAGAGTTTAGAGGGAGAGAGAGGGAAGAGAAAAAGTGAGAGAGGGAGAGAAGGAAGAAGAGTGAGATGGGGGGAGAACTAAAGAAGAGAAGAGGGGGGAGAGGTAGAAAGGAGAGGAGAGGGATAGTGGAGGTGAGGGGGGTCGAGAGAGAGTAGAGAGGAGGAGAAGAGGAGATAGGGGGGGTGAGGAGAGTTGAGAGTGAGAGGGGGGGGGAGAGAGAGAGAGGGGGGGAGGAAAGGGAGAGAGCGGAGGAGACGGGGGATGGGAGGAGAGAGAGATGAGCTTTGGGGGGTTTGGAGAGAGAGACGAGAGGAGAGAGAAGGAGGGACACAGCCAGGGAGAGAGAGAGAGACAGAAAGAGGATGGGAAGAGAGAGAGAAAGGAAAGAAGAGAGGGGAAATTTCGAGAGAAGGGTAGAGAGAGGTTTTTAAACGTGATATTCTACAAAAGGAGAGAGAGAGAGAGGTAGAGAGAGCGAGGAGACGCCGAGAGGGAGAGAGAGAGACGGATTATAGATTGGAGAGCGAAGAGAGAGACGAGGGATTGGATGGACGGAGAGAGAGAGGAGAGGAGAGAAGAGGATGCGAGGAGACGATGATGAGAGAGTGATGAGGAGAGTGGAGAAGAGAAGGGGAGGAGATTTGAGAGGAGGAAGGAGAGAGACGAGAGAGGGAAGGCGAGAGATTGAGAGGAGGAAATAAGAAAAGTTAAGCGCGGAGAGAGAAGGAAAAGAGAGAGAGATAGAGGAGGGAGAAAAGAAAGAGAGAGAGAGGAGAGATGAGAATGGAGGAAAGAGTGAGGAGGGAGAGAGGAAAGTAAAAGAGAGAGAGATGAGGAGGAGAAGAGAGGGGGAGGTTAAGAGGCCCGAGACGAGGAGAGGCGCCCAGAGAAAAGAGAGAGCAAAGCAAAGAAAAAGAGAATAGAGGAGAAGAGATGAGAGAGGCGAAAGAGAGAGAAGAGAGAGAGAGGGGGGAGGGAAGGAGAGAGAGGGGGGCGTGAGGAGAGAAGAGAGGAGAGGAGGAGCGAGGCCGAGGGGGGGGAGGAGGGGAGGAGGAGGGAGGGGGGGGACGAGAGGAGACCAGGAGAGAGGAAGAAAGAGGGAAAGAGAGAGAGAGAGAGAGAGAGAGGGAGAGAGAGAGAGAGAAATAGAGAGAGAGAGAGAGAGAGATGAGATAGAGAGAGAGAAATATATATAGAGAGAGAGAATGAGAGAGAAAGAGAGAGGATAGAGATGGGAGAGGGGGGGGGAGAGAGAGAGAGAGGAGGAGACGAGAGAGAGAAGAGAGAGAGAGAGAGAGAAGAGAGAGGGAGAGAGAGAGAGGAGAAGAGAGAAGAGTAGGAGAGAGAGACCCTCCTGTTTGAGTCCTGTGAGCGATGGGGGACGAGAGGTTGCCGAACTGAGAGCGCCACCGAGAGAGGAGAGGGAGAAGAGAGAGAGAGAGAGAGAGAGAAACGAAAGAGAATGAGAGAGAGAGAGAGAGAACGGAGGACGAGAGAGAGAAGAGAAGGTGATAGAATAGATGGAATATAGTGAGAGTAGAGGGGGCGGAGAGTGCAGAGAGAGAGAAAGAGAGAGAGAGAGAGAGAGAGAGAGAGACGAGAGAGAGAGAGGAGAGAGAGGAAGAGGGAGAGAGAGAGACGAGGAGAGAAAGAGAGGAGGAGAGAGAGGAGAGATGAGAGAGAGAGAGAGAGAGAGAGAGATAGGATTTAGTTATGTAAGGGAAGGTTAGGGTTTGTTTAAGTAAGTTAGTTCAGGTTAGGGTAGTTAGTTGCTTTGGGTAAGAAGTCATTAGTTAGATTAGGATCAATTACGTTAATATCTTATATCATATTAGGTATGTTATCAAGATTAGGTTTATTTAGGTTAGTGAAGTATGATTTTAGGTTTAGTTAGGTAGGTTAGATAATGCGGATACATTACTTACGTTGGGTAAATATGTAACTTTAACCAATCCTAACCCCAGCCCCACCCCCCCCCCCCCCCCTACCTACATTTCCCTAACCTAAACCTTAAACCAGACCTAACCTAACTTAACTGAACCTGAAATAACCTAAACAAGAATAAGCTAAACTAGCTTAACGAAACCTAGCTATAGATACATGCAATTAACCGTAGACTAAATCGACCTAGCTAGTCTAAACGTGAGTTAACCTAACTGCAACCTAACCTAATTTTAAATGTAACCTAAACGTAACCATAACCAATCTAATCAACTCTAAAGAACCTAATTTAATAACCAAACCTTACGAAAACTAATAACCAACCTTCCTTAACCTAACCTAACCTAAACTAAAACAAAAAACCAATCTAACCAAACATATAAACATAACTTAACCACACTAAATCCATACTTAACCTAAACAATTAAAGTTTAAAACCTAGCTAACATAATTATTTAAGCATTATAACGTAAACCAACCTGACAAACCTTAAAGTAATCAACTAAACTTTGCCTAAACTAATCTCACCAAAACCAAATAAACATAACTTAAAACTAGCCTAAAACTAACTGAAACTAAAATGTAAACTATTCTAACGTAGCAACACTACCTAACCTAACCTGACTAAACCAAATCGAATTTAACTTAGCTAATCTAACGGAAACTCAAAGTAACCTATCTTAAGCTAAACTAAGTTTAACCAACCAAATCTAGTTAAACCCTAGTAAACTAACACTAACCTAAATCCCTACTAATTTATGAGATTAATCCGTAACAGAGTGAGCTCGACGAGAGGAGGAAACTTGAAAGCCAAAAACACCGTTCATCATCTCGCTGCCGCCTGATCGGGGAGTGTGGAGAAACCGCTTATCACAGCGCGAAAAGGACATAGGGAAGGAGAGGGAGAAAAGAACTCCAATCTCTGTGACTGAAAACATGCGGAATACAATAAAAGAGAAAAGAAACAACGTGAAAGAGGGTACGGGAAGAACAAAATTTATATGCGCATTCCTAGGTAAGGAAACAGCAGAGAAGTGAAGACATTAACTTTACTCTTTCCCGGTGAACAAAAACTGTCGGGCCGTTCCCGCAACGCAGGAATTCAGGTAAGGCAGCGTTGTCAATAGCATACTTTATCGCAGCTATCTTCGTATTATTTTCGGTGCTTATCATGATTGCCGCGAAATGCCATGGGGTGTTTTTTGGAAGGCCGAGGAAATACGTAGGAGAATTATGAAGTATGGTGCTTTAGATGGGGCACACATACCTATACCCCTTGGGAAAGCATCAGTCTACAAGGAGTACGATATAAACCATATAAAGAAATTACCAAGCATGCAGCTATATTCTTTCAACCATGAACATTCAGAGAGGTTTGGTCTTCTGAAGTGTAAATTCTCAAAAAAAAAAAAAAAAAAAAAAAAAAAAAAAAAAAGACATGTATATATTAATCACTATATATATATATATATATATATATATATATATCTATGGAAATAAGTGTACTATTCTTTCAGCCGCTGTTGCACAAAGTCCTCTTTTTGTTACTTTGATCTTCTGTTAATTTTTTCTCTTGCTGCTGATGAAGGTGAATAGAATCATTATAGAGGTAAGTGTTCCAGGAACTCTTCTAGAAGGTTAGGCCGTCCGACCTGCATTGATGGTGATTGTATATTGATTAATAGTAGTAGTAACAATGATGAAGAGTAAAATGAAAATGATAATGGTTCAATAATGATAATCCGAAATGTATCAATATATTTTGAATTAATGCCATACATCCTATTTGGTAAATTTGAAAGCCTTCCATGAAATTAAAAAGTATTCTAGTCAAGATTATTTTGAGCGCGCGCGCGTGTCTGTAGTACTCGTATCAGGCAATGTTATAATAGACAGTCATTGAAACATGAGTACACAAAACTTCAAATCAGTTAAAATCTTTGTGGACAGCCAGGGAACGACGCTTACAAAGGGAATGACAGTAACGGGAGAATATGCAACTCTCTACTGATACTTTTCCTGCTTCAGAAAATGGCTACTTCCTGCTTTCACTAGCGGTTAGGTTAGCATTATAATGTATTTGTTATTTACCTGAAAAATATACAAAGTGCAAATCAGTTTCACTCCATGATGTTTACTTGAGTCAGTCGCATATTATTCTGTGAACCAATGTCTCATTTTTTGAAAGTCTTCTAGGTTGGAGGAAATAGGCAAAAAGAATATTGACTAAGATTTGATAAACCAGATTTTTAATGATATTAACAAGAATATGAAACGGGAAAATTCTTATAAAAAGAGGTAAGAGTTGGATAAAGAGAGCGCACATGCACATGATATTCCCCCCCTGTTTGGAAAGTGGACAATCTATAAAGGTTTCAAGATAAAACGGATTACGATGCAGTACAAAATATCAGTCTTCAATATTCAACGTATTGGATTTTACAATAAAAATACACAATTAAGAAGTATATATAATTACAGTTTTAAATTCCCACTCTTTAACAAAGTGTATGGATTAAAGGAAATAGCCTTTTGTCTTCAATTTTAATGTTATCTGTTGCCAAATCAATTTTTTCCCTGGTACTATCAGGATACTTGGAGTTTATACATTTTGACCGCTTCAATTTGCAGATATGCCAAGATATGAAAAAAAAAGTAAAATAAATGGTTTCAAAAGAATATCACAGAAGCAAAGACGAGGAAAAAATAACAAGAAAATAATTGTAAGTTTTCATATACAGATACTAAAAACACATTTATTACATATTCTTACAAAGGAAACATTTGGGGTTTGACTCAGTAGAGATGTCTTCATTGTCCCAAAATCAATAAAAAAAGGACAGAAATGCAAAGGGTTACGATTTTCTTTGGAGGCAGTAGGACGTAGGAAAACTGGTCTTTCTATTTAGAGACTAGATAGGAGAAACTCGTGTATCATTTATTAGTACTATTTATTTATTTTAAAATCATTATTTTTCTATTATCAGATTATTATTAATACCCCCATTTATCATTTATACCAGAACTGATATTACTGACAACTACACTATATTCTACTACACAAATAATCAATTTAAAAGGTTAATTAATAATGATGACAGGTCAATCATGGACGATAGGAAAACGATAATAATAATAATAATAAGCATAATTAAAATAATAATAATAAACAACAACAACTCCATAATCATACGAGTATTTCATAAATAGGACGAATGCTAATGACGACAAGTACAGTGGAACCCAAGGAAGAAAGAAAATGTATAACAGCTACGTTTACTACTACAGCGCAATAAGGAATCAGAGATAGAGCAACAGGAAAAAACATAAGAATGGGTGCATAAAAATATTTTGTGGACTTTTTTTTTTTTGTTTTTTTTTTATGAAATTTATCCAAATCTCTTTATTTCACTTTATCATCATTATTGTCATGATAAATAGAATTTCAGGTAATTATTCTTTCCAAATTAAAATTACCTAATAATTGCCAGAATCATCAAATGAATGGAAAAAAAACGTCATTTTGGAGTCTACTCTCAAAGGCTATATTTCGCTAGATTTTGCCCGCTTTTCGACTGTGGGATTTTTTTATTTTACCTTTTTTTTTTTTTTTTATATATTAGGACACAAGTCCTGTTTATTATCACAGTATATCATGATTATCATCATATTCTTCGTTATCATCATCATTATCATCATACTCAATCATAATCATTCTCATCATTATGCAATTATTATCATAATATTGCAATAATTTATCATTATTATTGCAATTATTGCAGTTATATATATAATTTTACATCTATACTAATAAAACTACAATAATAATTAGTAATAAGCAATAAAATAACAATACATAACGTTTGGTATAATCATTCTTATATTCATTATTTTAATTAATACGTTATTACTGTAATTATTTACTGTTATAATTAATATTTTTTACAATTATAATACCAGTAAAAAAAATAATAATGATAATAATAACAAATAATGATATTGATAACAATATATAACATTCGTATATTATAATTATACTTATGAATTATTATATGTTATTTTATTACAGTTATGATATATTTTTGGCAATAATACTAATATATGTAAAGTAATAATAATAATAATAATAATAATAATAATAAAATAATAAAATAATAATAATTATAATAATAATAATGATAATAATACATGATAATACTGATAATAATGATAATAATAATGATAATGTAATAATATAATAATCAGCAAATGTTATCCAAATTCTCTTTATTTCATTTTATCATCATTATTGGCATGATTAATAGAATTAGGTAATTATATCATTATTATCCTTAATAATTTGGCCAGAATCATCAAATGAATGGAAAAAACGTCATTTGAGTCTACTCTCAAAAGGCTATATTCGATAGACTTTTAGCCGCTTTTTCGACTTTTGGGATTTTTTTTCTTCCTTTTTTTTTATTATAATGGACCACAATTCCTGTTATTATCATCATTATTATCATGTTATCATCATTATTATAGTTAGCATCATCATTATCATCAGTATCATCATTATCATACAGTATCATATTATTGCCAATTATTATCATCATATGCAATAATTATCATTATTATTGCAATTATGCAGTTATTAAATATCATTTTACATCTATACTTAATAACAACTACAATAAATAATAGTAATAGCAAAATAATAACCAATAATAACGTTTTTATAATCATTATTTCTATCATTATTTTAATAACTCGGTATTACTGTAATTGTTACTGTTATGATAATATTTTTACAAGTATACTCAGTAAAAAAAATTAATAATGAAATAATAACAAAAATGATATTAATAAAAATTATAACAATTCGTAATTTATTAATCTATACTTTATTATTATTATAGTTATTATTACAGTTATAATATATTTTTGGCAATAATATATAATTAAAGTAATAAAATAATAATAATAATAATAAATATCATAATAAAATAATAATAATAATGATAATAATAATGATAATAATGATAATAATGATAATAATAATGATAATAGTAATAATATGATAATCACAAAAGTGTTATCCAAATTCTCTTATTCTCACTTTTATCATCAGTATTGTCCAGGATTAATAGAATTCAGGTAATTATTATCATTATTACCTCCTTAATAATTGCCAGAATCATCAAATGAATGGAAAAAACGTCATTTTGGAGTTACTCTCAAAAGGCTATATTCGCTAGATTTTGCCGCTTTTTCGACTTTTGGGATTTTTTTTCTTTACCTTTTTTATTAATATGGACACAATTCCTGTGATTATCATCAGTTAATTATCATGATTATCATCATATTATCGTTATTCAGCATATTATCATCATTATTCATCATTCATCACATCATTATCATCATTATGCCAATTTATTATCTCATTATTGCAATAATTATCATGATTATTGCAATTATTGCAGTTATATATAATTTTTACATCCTATACTATAACAAACTCAATAAATAATAGTATAGCAATAAGAATAATCATAATAACAGTTTTTATAATCATTATTTATATCATTATTTTAAATTAATATCGTTATTACTGTAATTATACTGGTATACTAATTATTTTACAAGATACTACAGTTAAAAAATAATAATGATAATAATAACAATAATGAATTAATAACAATATTATAACAATTCGATTATGATAATTATACTTATTATTATTATATTGTTATTATTACAGTTATAATATATTTTTTGGCAATAATACTAAATAATTAAAGTAATCAGAATAAGACTAATAATAATAATAATAATAATAATAATAATAATAATAAGAATTACATATAATAATAATAATAATAATGAAATAATAATGCTTAATAATGATAATAATGATAATAATTAATGATAATAGTAATAATATTAAATAATCATCAAATGTTATCCAAATCTCTTATTCTCACTCTTTATAATCATTATTGTCATGTTTATTAGAATTCAGGTAATTAGTATCATTATTACCATAATAATTGCAGAATCATCAATGAATGGAAAAAAACGTCATTTTGGAGTCTACTCTCAAAAGGCTATATTTCGCTAGATTTGCCAATTTTTCGACTTTTGGGATTTTTTTTCTTTTACCTTTTTTTTATTATATATGGACACACTTCCTGTTTCTCATCATTACCTATCATGATTATCATCATTATTACCGTTAATCATCATCATTATCATCATTATAATCCAGTATCACTCATTATCATCATTATTGCAATTTATTATCATCATTATTGCAATTGATAATTATCATTAGTATTGCAATTATTGCCAGTTAAATATATATTTTACATTCTATACTAATAACAACTACAATACATAGTAATAGCAATAATAATAACATAAATAAGTTTTTATAATCATTATTATATTCTATTTTAATAATATCGGTATTACTGTAATTATTTACTGTTATAATAAGTATTTTACAATGATATACCAGTAAAAAAAATATATGATAATAATAAACAATAATGATATTAATAACAATATTATAACAATTCGTATTATTATAATTATACTGATTATTATTATTATTGGTATATTACAGTTATAATATATTTTTTGGCAATAATACTAATAATTAAAGTAATATAATAATAATAATAATAAATAATAATGATAATAAAATGATAATAATGATAATAATGATAAAATAATGATAATAGTAATAATATTTAATAACTCATCAAATGTTATCCAAATTCTATTTATTCTAACTTTGATCATCTTAGGTCATGATAATAGAATTCAGGTAATTATATCATTATACCTAATAATTGCCAGAAACATCAAATGAATGGGAAAAAAAAAGTTTCATTTTGGAGTCTACTTCAAAAGGCTATATTTCGCTAGATTTTGCCGCTTTTTCGATTTTGGGATTTTTTTCTTTACCTTTTTTTTATTTATATTGGACACAATTTATGTATATCATCCATTATTATTCATGATTATATCATTATTATCGTTATCATCATCATTATCATCAGTATCATCATTATCATCATTATGCAATTATTATTCACATTATTGCAATAATTTCATTATTATTGCAATATTGCAGTTATAATATATATTTTTACATCTATACTAATAACAACTACAAAATTAATAGTAAATAGCAATAATAATAACAATAATAACGTTTTTATAATCATATTCATATCATGTATTTTAATTAATATCTGTATTACTGTAATTATTACTGTTATGATAATATTTTTCAATTATATATCAGTAAAACAAATAATAATGATAATATAACAAAAAATGATATCAATAAAAAATATTATAACATTGATATATTATAATTATACTTATTATTATATTATTGATTATTACAGTTATAATATATTTTGGCAATAATAATAATAATTTAAAGAATAATAATAATAATAATAATAATAATAATAATAATAATAATTATAATAAAGTAATAATAATAATAATAATAATAATAATAATAATAATAATAATAATGATATAATGATAATAATGATAATAATAATATAATAGTAATAATATGATAATCATCAAAATGTTATCCAAATTTTTTTATTCTCACTTTATCATCATTATGTCATGATTATTAGAATCAGGTAATTATTATCTATTACCCTCATAATTGCCAGAAGACATCAAATGAAGGAAAAAAACGTCATTTGGGAGTTACTCTTCAAAAGGCTAATTTCGCTAGATCTTGCCGCTTTTTCGACTTTGGGATTTTTTTCTTTTACCTTTTTTTTATTATATATGGACACAATTCCTGTATTATCATCATTATTATCATGATTACATCATATTATCGTTCTCATCATCATTATACTCATTTATCATCATTATAATCATATCATTCATCATCTCAAATCAGCATTATGCCAATATATCAGTCATTATTGCAATAATTACATATATTATTGCAATTATTGCAGTTATCATATATTATTTTCCATCTATACCAATAAACAAATACAATAATAATAGTAATAGCAATAATAATAACAATAATGAAGTTTTATAACATTATTTATATCATTACTTTTAATTAATATCGTTATTACTGTAATTTATTACTGTTATAAGAATTATTTGTTACAATTATATACCAGTTAAAAAAAATAATAATGCATATAATAACAATAATGATATTAATAACAATATTATAACAATTCGTATATTATAATATACTTATTATTATTATTATGTTATTATTACATTTATAATATATTTTTTTTGGCAATAATAATAATAATTAAAAGTAATAATAAACTAATAAAATAATAATTAATAATAATAATAATAATAATAATAATAATAATAATAAAATAATAATAATAATAATAATAATACTGATAATAATGAATAATAATGATAATAATAAGGATACTAGTAATAATAGTAATAATAATCAAAATGCTATCCAAATTCTCTTTATTCTCACTTTTATCATCATTATTGTCAGATTACTAGAATTCAGGTAATTATTATCATTTATTACCTAATAATTGCCAGAATCATCAAATGAATGGAAAAACGTAATTTTGGAGTTAATCTCAAAAGGCTATATTCGCTAGATTTTGCCGCTTTTCGACTTTGGGATGTTTTCTTTTTACCTTTTTTATTTATATATGGACCCAATTTCCTGTATATATCAGTATTATCATGATTATCATCATTATATCGTGATCATTCATTCAATCATCATTATCATCATATCCTTTGTCTCCCATTTTAGTTTGGTTTGATGATTAATGATGATAATGATGATAATGATGATGACTAACGATAATAATGAGATAATCATGATAATAATGATGATAATAACAGGAATGTGTCCATATAAAATAAAAAAAAGAAAAGAAAAAAAACAATACCAAAAGTCGAAAAGCGCAAAATCTAGCGAAATATAGCCTTTTGGAGAGTAGACTCCAAAATGACGTTTTTTTCCATTCATTTGATGATTCTGACAATTATTAGGGTAATAAGATTAATAATTTACCTGAAATTCTATTAATCATGACACTAATGATGATAAAAAGTGAGAATAAAGAGAAATTTGGATAATCATTGATGATATTAAGATTATTACTATTAGCATATTATTATCATTAATTATCATTATTATCATTATTATTATTATTATTATTTATTATTATATTATTATTATTCATTATTATTATTATATTATATTATTATTATTATATTATTATACTTTAATATAGTTTATTTGCCAAACAAACTATATTTAAAAACTGAATAATAAAAACCATAATAATAATAATAAGTATCATTCTAATAAGTACGAATTGTTATAAGATTGTTATGAATATCATTATGTTAGTTTATCATATATTTTTTTTACTGTAGTATAATTGTAAAAATAATATTATAACAGTAATAATCAGTAATAACGATATAATTAAATAATGATAATAAATAATGAGTATAAAAACGTTATATGTTATATTATGCTATAATATATATTGTTTTTTTTTTTTTTCTTTAGTTGTTAATTAGTATCAGATGTAAAAAAAATATATTATACTGCAATAATTGCAAGAATAATGAAAGTATTGCAATAATGATGATAATAAGCAATAATGATGATAATGATGATGATGATGTAATGATTGATAATGAGATAATGATGATAATGATGATGATAACGATAATAATGATGAAAATCAGATAATAATGATGATAATAACAGGAAATGGTGTCCATATATAATAAAAAAAAAAGGTAGTAAAAGAAAAAAAAAATCCCAAAAGTCTCGAAAAAGCGGCAAAATCTAGCGAAATAGCTTGAGAGTAGACTCCAAAATGGACGCGTCGTTTTTCCATTCATTTGATGATTGATTATGGCAATTATTAGGGTAATAATAATATAATTACCTGACTTCATTTTAATCAATGACAATAATGAGATAAAAAGTGGAGAATAAAAGAGAATTTGGAAACATTTGATGATTATCAATATTATTATTTTTTTAACTAATTCTTTTTTATCATTATTAATCATTTATTATCATATATTAGTATTATTATTCATGATATTTAGTATTATTATGATTATTATTATTATTATTATTATTATGATTATTATATTATATTATTATTATTATTATATTATTACTTTAATTATTATATTTCTGTGCCAAAAAAATAGTATAACTGTATAATAACAATAATAATAAAATTAAGTATAAATTATAATAATACGAATGTTATAATATGTTATTGATATCCATTTTTGTTATATTATCATTAGTATTTTTTTTACTGCGTAGTAAATTGTAACAAATATATCATAAACAGTAATTTAATTACAGTAATAACGATATTAATTAAAATAAGATTTAAATCATGATTATAAAAATCGTTATTATTGTATTATTATTGCTATTACTTATTATATTGTAGTTGTTATTAGTATAGATGTAAAAAATATATATTATAACTGCAATAATTGCAAAATAATGATAATTATGCAATAATGATGATATAATTGCCAATAATGGATGATAATGATATAATATGATAATGATGATTATAAAACGATAATAATGATGAAACATGATAATAATGATGATAATAACAGGAATTGTGTCAATATATAATAAAAAAGGTTACAAAGAAAAAAAATCCCAAAAGTCGAAAAAAGCGGCAAAAATCTAGCGAAATATAGCCTTTTGAGAGTAGACTCAAAATGACGTTTTTTCCATTCATTTGATGATTCTGGCAATTATTAGGGTAATAATGATAATAATTACCAGAATTCTATTAATCATGACAATATGATGAATAAAAGTGAGAATAAAGAGAATTTGGATAACATTTGATGATTATTACTATTATTACTATTATCATTATTATTATCATTATTATTCATTATTATTATTATATTAATTATTATTATTATTATTATTATTATTATTATTATTATTATTATTATTATTATACTTTAATTATTAGTTATTGCCAAAAAATATATTATAACTGTAATAATAACAATAATAATAATAATAAGTATAATTAATAATACTAATTGTTATAATATTGTTATTAATATTTTTATTGTTATTATTATCATTATTATTATTTTACTGGTATATAATTGTAAAAAATAATTTCATATAACAGTAATAATTACCAGTAATAACGATATTAATTAAAATAATGATATAAAAATGATTATAATAATTGCAATAATGATGATAATGATGATGATAATGAGATAATGATGATAATGATGATGATAACGATAATAATGATGATAATCATGATAATAATGATGATAATAACAGGAATTGTGTCCATATATAATAAAAAAGGTAAAAGAAAAAAAATCCCAAAAGTCGAAAAAGCGGCAAAATCTAGCGAAATATAGCCTTTGAGAGTAGACTCCAAAATGACGTTTTTTTCCATTCATTTGATGATTCTGGCAATTTTTAGGGTAATAATGATAATAATTACCAGAATTCTATTAATCATGACAATAATGATGATAAAAGTGAGAATAAAGAGAATTTGGATAACATTTGATGATTATTACTATTATTACTATTATCATTATTATTATTCATTATTATCATTATTATTTATTATTATATTAAATATTATTATTATTATTATTATTATTATTATTATTATTATTATTATTATTTTACTTTAATTATTAGTATTATTGCCAAAAAAATATATTATAACTGTAATAATAACAATAATAATAATAATAAGTATAATTATAATAATACTAATTGTTATAATATTGTTATTAATATTATTATTGTTATTATTATCATTATTATTATTTTTACTGGTAGTATAATTGTAAAAATAATTATTATAACAGTAATAATTACAGTAATAACGATATTAATTAAAATAATGATATAAATAATGATTATAAAAACGTTATTATTGTTATTATTATTGTTATTACTATTATTATTGTAGTTGTTATTAGTATAGATGTAAAAATATATATTATAACTGCAATAATTGCAATAATAATGATAATAATTGCAATAATGATGATAATAATTGCAATAATGATGATAATGATGATGATAATGATGATAATGATGATAATGATGATGATAAACGCTAACAATGACGTAATCAGATAACAATGATGATAAAAACGGCATTGTGTCCATATAAATAAAAAAAGGTAAAGAAAAAAATCCCAAAAGGCGAAAACAGCGCAAAAATCTAGCGAATATCGCCTTTGAGAGTAGACTCAAAATGACGTTTTTTCCATTCATTGATGATTCTGGAATATTAGGGGTAATAATGATAATAATTACCAGAATTCTATTCAATCATGAAAATAATGACGATAAAACTGAGAATAAAGAGAATTTTGATAACATTGATGATTATTATATATACTATTATCATTAAATTTTTATTATTATTATTTATATTATATTATTATTATTATTATTATTATTATTATTATTATTATTTTATTATTATATTACATTTAATTATTAGTATTATTGCAAAAAATTATATTATAACATAATTAAATAAAAATAATAATATATAATAATATAATAATATAATAAAATTATAATATAATTTTTAATATTTTATTAATATTATTTATTGTATATATTAATTATTATTATATTTTACTGTAGTATAATTGAAAAATAATATATTATAAAGTAATAATTACAGTAATAGATATTAATAAAATAATGATATAAATAATATATAAAAACGTTATTATGTATTATTATTGTTATTATTATTATTTGTAGTTGTATTATATAGTGTAAAAATATAATTATAACTGCAATAATTGATAATTAATATAATATGAATTGAATAATGATTAATAATATTGAATAATGATGATAATATGATGATAATGAATGATAATATGATAATGATGATGATAACGATAATAATTGATGATAATCATGATAATAATGATAATATAACAGAATTGTGTCCATATATAATAAAAAAGGTAAAAGAAAAAAATCCCAAAGTCGAAAAAGCGGCAAAATCTAGCGAAATATAGCCTTTTGAGAGTAGACCCAAAATGACGTTTTTTCCATTCATTTGATGATTTGGCAATTATTAGGGTAATAATGATAATAATTACCAGAATTCTATTAATCATGACAATAATGATGATAAAGTGAGAATAAAGAGAATTTGGATAAATTGATGATTATATATATTACTATTATCATTATTATTATCATTATTATCATTATTATATTATATTATTATATTATTATTATTTATATATTATTATTATTATTATATATTTTATTTATTAATTATTAATTATTAGTATTATTGCCAAAAAATAATATAACTGTAATAATAACAATAATAATAATAATAAGTATAATTATAATAATACTAATTGTTAAAATATTGTTATTAATTCATTATTGTTATTATTATCATTATTATTATTTTTACTGGTAGTATAATTGTAAAAATAATTATTATAACAGTAATAATTACAGTATAACGATATTAATTAAATAATGATATAAATAATGATTATAAAAACGTTATTATTGTATTATTATTGTTATTACTATTATTATTGTAGTTTATTAGTATAGTGTAAAAATATATATTATAACTGCAATAATTGCAATAATAATGATAATATTGCAATAATGATGATAATAATTGCAATAATGATGATAATGATGATGATAATGATGATAATGATGATGAGATAAACGAAATAATGATGATAATCATGATAATAATGATGATAATAACAGGAATTGTGTCCATATAATAAAAAAAAAGGTAAAAGAAAAAAATCCCAAAGTCGAAAAAGCGGCAAAATCTAGCGAAATATAGCCTTTGAGAGTAGACTCCAAAATGACGTTTTTCATTCATTGATGATTTGCAATATTAGGGTAATAATGATAATAATTACCAGAATTTATTAATCATGACATAAGAAAAAGTAGATAAAGATTTGATAAATTTGATGAATTATATATTATTATCATTATATATATTATAATATATTTTATTATATTATTATCTTATATTATTATTATTGTTATTATTTAGTTATCGAATTTTTTTAAAATTGAATATAATTATCTATAATTTTATATACTTATTATATTTATTATTCATATAATATTATTCCAAA
>NW_023657566.1:0-7500 GCF_015228065.2 Penaeus monodon
CACTACATTACACATGTGCAGACTTGTAAACGGGAATGGTGACAGTTCTGTCAAGTATTGAGGGAGGATGAGTTAGGGAAATGGATTTGACAATGAATCTGGTCAGGGTGATATGCTTTACATGGATTTTGGATATAACTATAGCAAGGTGGGAATGATAAGGATGGCTGCAGAAGAAACTTTGTCTACTTGTTTCTGAGACACTGCTGAAAGACACTGTCAGAGTAGGGCTTATAAGGGGATCACAGAAAATTGATCCCATTTGGCATCAGCATTACCATGATGCCAAATGGCAAGTATGTGTGCCATGTACTGTCATCTGCTCTATGTTGTATGTGCTTAACTGCTGTTCAGTTGTCTTGACTGCAGTCACGGATGCAGTACTGCCTCTTAACCTACTCATGCATGCCTGGGTAACATCTTTTCATCATGTGGGGTTGGGCCTCCTCTAAGTTGTGCAAGCTAAACATGTATGCACTTGTTTGGGCCTGGCTGCAGCCACTGAAGTGAGACAGGCTCTCAAAAGAAGGCTTAAAACCTCTTTTTATCCTGTCATGCCATAGCTGAAAGCATAAATGGCTGGGGAATTTTATGTTTTCTGCACTTCTAATCCCCCCCCCCAAGCCGCTGGCTCCATGCAAACCCCAATATGGTGCTGGGAGCTCCTGTTGTGAGTGGGTTAAAGTATGTTTAAAAATCTCATTTTAGCATCATTTAGTGAAAGATATTTTACAATATGCTTCAGTCAAAATTACAGAGAGCAAGAAAAACGTACCTTTCCCATACTTCTCTCAAGTAGCTGACTACATGCAGCACAAGTGCATGACTCAGTATGGTGTAGGAAAGACTCTCTGTCATTGGGTGAACAAATATTCAGCCTTTATTAATAAATAGTGACTAAAGAATTACTACAGTCAGTATGTATCATTATTTGTATTTAGTCTAAACTGTAGTAAATCATACATCTGCAATTTACACCTTTCAAATTAAAGGCGACTATTCATATTTTATGAAACTGGTGAAGTATGTAGATTTATTTCCTTTTTATTGTCATAGAAAACTGCAGAAAAGGCAGTTAAACATAATTGTCAAAAATCCACTGAAATTAATCAAGCACTTGCCTTGGTGGTATGCTCTGGTGTCACCAGAGAAACAAATTAATTTAGTTTCATCACACAAGAAAGAGCTTGTAGGCCACCCTGATGATCTGTCATTGAATAAAGAATAGTCAGATCTCTGTCTTGCTGATATAAAAGGTGGAGATTTGTTGGTCTTCGATATAATGATACAAGTGAAAGCAATGGTATTTCTTTATGTTAGGAGTCTAAGTCCCTGTTACTGCAGCCACTCCTGGAAATCCACAGACATTGCTGTATGAAAAGAAAAGAAAAGGAAAGGAAAGGAAAAAGACAAAGACCAAACAACTGTGGACTCTCCACATAGCATTTGTAATAACCTATTTTCTTTATTTCTGATGTTATTTTTTGCTTGCACATATTTCATGTATTTGTGAGCATAGTCCTTCCCTTTCTTTTTAAGATAGCATCATTAGATTTTCCCTATCTCAATGCCATCGTCCATTATGGTTGTGCAAAACTGAAATTATATCTTTCACTCTCATGCTATTGGTACAAGTTTCCAACAGCACCAAACAAGTGTACCCATCCTAAATGTACAAACTACCACAAACATTGCCATAGGAGCCTAAAACCTTATACTGAAGGCTTTACCATCAAACTCCCTAAAAATTGTCACATTTCTGTACCTGGGGGTAAGAAATGACCCTTCCAACATGTTTTATGGTTCTTTATGCCATTTCCCTAGGTTTTCCCCATGCAGTCACACTGGATACTTAATAAAAAGAAAAGCCTCCTCTAATATCAAAGACTGGAGGTGTGAGAGTAAAAGTTATATTATAGGTAATTCTTTGGTTTCACACAGCCATCTAACTTTGTAATAATTATTTAGTGGGTACTAATGCACTCAACAGAGGAAGTCACTAACTCTGTCACAAAATTTATTCAACAACCTAAGGTGTCATTCTTGGGCATGCCCTTTGAGTACTGCTGATGAAGCCTGATGAAAGGCTCTGTCCCCCAATAGCCCACCTGGTAATTATTGTCTTCACCTTGGCAAAAACAACTTTTTGTTCTCTATGAGAATATCACCTAGGCAAATGCCATAGATTAGGTTTCCCATTCTTTATGACAGTGACATTAGATTTTCCCTATCCTAGGATGGCCATAAGATAAATGTACATCAAAGTATTACCTACAACTTTCCAACTAACAATTTGCAAACCAAATACCATAGAAAACTGGCTTACTTTTTATCATTCTGTCCATTACAGACAAGGTTTACCTTGTATCATAAAGCTGCATAACATTGAATCTATACCAAATTATCTTACTTTCCTGTCATCCCTCTTCCTGAGAGCTCTATTAGTTCCATGCTACAAAAAAAGCTCCTCACTGATAAGCACTTCATTTAGGGGAAGCTAAAATGCCCACGCAGCAAAAATGTCAACAAAAATGTGACGAAAGTAGAGATAACCTAAAACACGGGATTTGATAGTTTTTGAGACAAAAAGATGAAAGGCAGGCATGTGGTGATATTTAGATTACAGCTTTTACGTCTTGGTTATGCTAGCTTAGCTCATATGGATAAACAATTCCTATTACACTGTCACTACTTGTGCATAAGGAGCCTCTATCCCAATGAACTCTTTAATAACACACATTTAACAAAAATAATGCTACCATATGACGCATTTCCTTTTGCACGTATTCCCTTTGTTTGTTTGTTTGTCGGAATACCATAAGCATGTAATCAACCGCTCTCTAGCCCCATGAACTATTTAGAGAACACCAGGGTGGCCTTAATATTACGCTTACTTTACAAAGGAGTGATACAAGGTTGTTTCTTCCCCTCGCACAAAACAAAGGTTTAGACCACGGAAACTATTTAAAACAATTTAAAATATAGACAATTGCAATACAAGTTTTTGTTCAGCAGGAGGTTTGAATGACGATTTTCTCAAAGCACAGACAGAGAAAACCATGGTTATTGATGGGGGACTAAAGAAAAGAAACTGTAAGCGAGAGAGAAAACAACTACAACAACTCAATCAAACATAATATTATAGTGTCTTATAAACAAGAAAACATGGTTTGAGTATTATTTATAAAGTGGTGCCAATGTGACGCCACGGCTGTTATTAGAAGAAAACTGCATTACACATCTGCGGGCATTTTGCGGACCACAAGTCTGAGACTTGTGGTTTGAAAATTTGGTAAATAAACTTAATTAATTTAACTTACAACCATGGGTGGCACCGAAGTCAAACCAGACAATGTGAGATGGTTATTGTCAGAATACGTTTAGTTCACATGATATACTGACAAATGCACGGTGCAAGAAGTGCAGATGAATCTAAATATAGTCTGTCTAACATGGGAAACAAGCGAGCACTTACGCACTATATCTCGGAATGTCATGTGATACAGCCTTTTAGACCACCGAATATGAGGTATAAAGAACTACGCGAATATTAAAATATTCACGTAAAGACCCATGTGAATATATAATTTCATCTGATACATTACTCATACTATGTCCTAAAGTTACTATATAAAACTGCTGTAATCATAGAACAGTGTTTTGCAAGCATAATGGCAAAAGTATATCAAGGTAATATTCTTTTGCATACTGTACCCCCCCCCAATCCCTTGCCCGTTGTTGTCGTGGGGGGACTTAGGAGGCGCCCTATAAAAGAAGAAAAGAAAAAAGATTTAGGAGGCGGAGACTGGGACCCAATGATGGGGAACTCCCCAACCTTGGGGGGACTCAGCCCTCGACTCAACTAATTTTGCATGGTCTTTTTTTTTTCCTTCCCACTTTTCGTTTCTGTCCCTTCACCAAACCCTTCTGCTATCTACCTCCTAAGGTGTGAGAGCCGTGCTGAAAGGATGAAAGGCTGACTTTGTACCAGTCCTGAACGGCCTGAGGGAGCCATGGGCACGGTATTCCCCTGATTTAGTTACCTAGCCCTTACCCCTCAAGGGGACCCTGAGGGGTGGACTGTTTTTTATCCCAAACATAATCCAGGCTTACCATGGCCAGTAATGAAAACATATCCCCACTATTAGGGGCAATGAGGCTTGCCCCTTTATCAAATAGCCCCAATAATGTAAACCCACCCGATTCCCTGACCCCAGGCTCTCCTTTGACTACGGCTCCGAACACTGCACGGCTCCGAACCCCCTCATCAATGCCTACTAGTACAGTAGCCAACAATCAACCCTAAAGGAACATTTTCACTCTCCCAGCATGCTCAACTTCAACACTTCTACCCCCACAACCTCCAACATCAACCACCCCATCCTCCCTTATTAATACCTTACAGCCTTATGGCCCACCTCTCCATAACACTACCTCCCTCAACACTACTACATCTTCGTCACGCCCCCGCCCTTCTACTACCCCTATCTTTACAACAATCTTGAATATTCTCTTTAGCGCAGCCAAATGGGACCGATTTTTCGTGATCCCTCCCACAGCTCCCTACTCTGACAACACCCTTCTCTTCCAACAATGTCTCCAAAAAACAAGTAGATAAAGTCTCTTTCCGTAGCCGACCCGACCGCTCCCGTTTTGTCACAGTAACATCCGAAAACCAAGCTATAGCATTAACAAAACTAACAGACCTATATGGAACCCCATCCTTGCAGAACTCC
The DNA here is from genome assembly GCF_015228065.2 of Penaeus monodon. Classification (NCBI taxonomy): domain Eukaryota; kingdom Metazoa; phylum Arthropoda; class Malacostraca; order Decapoda; family Penaeidae; genus Penaeus; species Penaeus monodon. The sequence goes on from NW_023657566.1 coordinate 4,737, forward strand.
ATCCAACCCTCAATACTTGCACCGGAACAGTTTCAATCTCCCCAGCAAATTGCCCAATCTATGACAAAGATTGGTCAGATTGTGAAGAAGACCTACTTGCCTGTCTCACAGACTATGATGCAACATCAGTACAATGCTACTCCATTCCCCCCAGAGGTCATCGAAAGAAACCCACTAACATAGCCAAAATTACCTTCCGTAGACATGACCTTCCCTTAAACGTCTACATAGGAGGAGAATCCCTCCCTGTTCGTCCATACCAACCTCCTCCACGTCAGTGCCAAAATTGTTGGCGTCTAGGACACCCAGCCAAACATTGCCGTTCCACAGCCAGATGCCCACTATGTGCCCAACCTGGCCATACCCGATCTAACTGCTCTGCACAATCACGCACATGTGCCAACTGTGGCGGCCCCCATAATGTATTTTATAGGGGCTGTCCCACCTACAAGTTTGAGTCTGAGGTAGCAACTCTCAGACTTCAAACTTGGACTCACACTACGTGAAGCCAGACAAGAAAGCACGTCGACGTGGTTTCTCTCTTACTCCTACCTTCCCCAGTCAAACTCTTTTGCCATTTGCCATCCTAAACCCGGACACTCCAATCTCTACTACAGATACTCCAATCACCACTACAACCCCAACACCTTCCCCTCTCCCTCCTCGCACTACCCGTAACAGACAGAACAAACGTTCCACCCCCTCTTCCCCTACCACACAATCACCTCCACCTTCCTTTGCCCCTACGCTTGAGACACCAATCCTCTCTTCCCCCCCTCACAAGAAATCCTTTATCCCCCAAAACTCCCGAACCAACTCCTCAGAAGAAACTATTGAAAATATTCAAGATTACTTAATGAAAACTGACACTCAACCTCCAAATCTTACAACTCCTGCTCCTTCCACACTCCAAGTAACTGCTGATATCCATCCTCCTCCTAACGATATCCCCCCTACACCCTATCCTCCTACCCCCTCCCAACACAGCCCATCCCCCCCGACCCCAACCACGCCCACATTAACCCTCTATCCCTTCCACTCCCTCCTGGATACACACGTAAATCCCTTATGTCACAAGTATCCCCTTCCACAGACCCTCCATCTCCTAATACCCCTCCTAGTAGAACACCAACTCCCACACCTCTCCCATCTCAGACCTCTTGGTCCTTATCCCACCCTCTAGCTGCTTCCCCCTCAAAATCTCCAACACGTACTACAATCTATATCAGTAAAGTATAACTATCCTTGATTGGAATATTCGCGGTTTCCGCTCCCACAGACCTGACCTTCGTCATATCCTTTCCTCTTATAACCCATCTATTGTATGCCTTCAAGAGACCTTTCTTACACATCCTCCAATACCAATCTCCAATTATCATTTTGTCTCTTCCCCACATTCCCTTTATGTCTCGTCCATACTTACCTCTGCTTTCCCCCACCTATCCTCCCTTCACCGACCTCCCAACCTATCAGAGATCCTTACAGAATCCCACACTTTTTGCTTCAACAACCTATTCTCTTTCCTCAAACGCATACATATTCTTCATCTAATCTAACTCCTTACCACACCCGACCCTAACCCTTTCACTCACCAATCCCTTTGCCCAGCTTAGACAACTAATCACTAACTCAACCACCCTTCCCTAACATTAACTATAGTGCTACATGACCCTAGATGTCTAGCACATTTATCTTGCTTGTAACCATTAACCATTAACCATTGCATACTGTATGACTTACATTTTCATTTTACCATGTACAGTTACAGTAATCACAGAATACTATGTGTTGTTGAATATATGTCAAACTGTGCAATCACGATTGCCCACGCCTGAGCAGATAGCAGGTTGGTATATAAACTTAAACTTAATAATTAGATTTCCTTTCGTTCTGTCGTCACCTATTTACAATTACATTATTATACAAAGTTAATTAAAAGAATGTTCCTAGTTTGAAGGAATGTGAAGCACGATATACATTTTCTTCTTCTTCTTCTTCATCATCTTCTTCTTCTTCTTCTTAAAAAAAAAAAAAAAAAAAAAGTTCATATTGTAATGTTCAATTACTTGTTGTCAAAGGCAATAATTACTTATTGCCAATGGTAGCAATTTAATTTTCGTATGCACAGCGTGCTAACGCAGCCTCACCCTTTCAATTCCGAGGGAGCCTCCTTGGGCTTATGGAATTTCCTCGTTGCGCGAAAGCTAGCGTTGGAGGAAACGGAGTTTGATTATTTAACAGCTAGCCATTAGCGGGATGGAAGGAAGAGACCCTAAGTCAAAGACTATAATCGCAAATAGTCTTTGCCGCAGCCAGGCTGAACGCGATGCGAAGCGAAACAGCAGCTGCAATCTGCAAGTTGCACGGCCACACCTGCTGCGACGAGCGCGGAAGGTGCCAGGGTAACCAAGGAAAATTCAACGAATTTAGGTTAGGTTTGAAAAGACACAACACATGCCAATAATCTGCATCATGACAATGGGTATATTTATGATGAATATAATTATCTATGATAAATATAGATTCGATCTTTTATGATAAATTATGGTATGAGCGTCCAAAGGGTGTCTCAGATCAACTGTACTACAATACATTTATTAAATGTATTGTCAAATTATACCTTCATCCATAACACGAGCATCGATACAGTCACGTTAATGCATTCTATCTCATGATTGCAGTGCAGTAACGTAAATATATCAATGTTTATATAATACATGAAAGATTAAATGAACAAAATGTTTAATAAACGCAACTGGTCTGA
>NW_023657566.1:14685-27218 GCF_015228065.2 Penaeus monodon
TCTCATAAATGATATCTTTTTTTGCCATAAATGATTATACTGATATTTATCGAAAATAATATTTTTAGTTTTACAGATAATTATATTGCAGTTTATCCTAAATAATCGTATTATTATTTAATGGATAATTATATCTACATTCGTATATCTTATATATCTATTGTATATTTGAGGGTATCGCGTCCAAATGTGTTCTCAGACCAGTTGCGTTTATTAAACATTTTGTTCATTTAATCTTTCATGTATTATATAAACATTGATATATTTACGTTACTGCACTGCAATCATGAGATAGAATGCATTAACGTGACTGTATCGATGCTCGTGTTATGGATGAAGGTATAATTTGACAATACATTTAATAAATGTATTGTAGTACAGTTGATCTGAGACACCCTTTGGACGCTCATACCATAATTTATCATAAAAGATCGAATCTATATTTATCATAGATAATTATATTCATCATAAATATACCCATTGTCATGATGCAGATTATTGGCATGTGTTGTGTCTTTTCAAACCTAACCTAAATTCGTTGAATTTTCCTTGGTTACCCTGGCACCTTCCGCGCTCGTCGCAGCAGGTGTGGCCGTGCAACTTGCAGATTGCAGCTGCTGTTTCGCTTCGCATCGCGTTCAGCCTGGCTGCGGCAAAGACTATTTGCGATTATAGTCTTTGACTTAGGGTCTCTTCCTTCCATCCCGCTAATGGCTAGCTGTTAAATAATCAAACTCCGTTTCCTCCAACGCTAGCTTTCGCGCAACGAGGAAATTCCATAAGCCCAAGGAGGCTCCCTCGGAATTGAAAGGGTGAGGCTGCGTTAGCACGCTGTGCATACGAAAATTAAATTGCTACCATTGGCAATAAGTAATTATTGCCTTTGACAACAAGTAATTGAACATTACAATATGAACTTTTTTTTTTTTTTTTTTTTTTTAAGAAGAAGAAGAAGAAGATGATGAAGAAGAAGAAGAAGAAAATGTATATCGTGCTTCACATTCCTTCAAACTAGGAACATTCTTTTAATTAACTTTGTATAATAATGTAATTGTAAATAGGTGACGACAGAACGAAAGGAAATCTAATTATTAAGTTTAAGTTTATATACCAACCTGCTATCTGCTCAGGCGTGGGCAATCGTGATTGCACAGTTTGACATATATTCAACAACACATAGTATTCTGTGATTACTGTAACTGTACATGGTAAAATGAAAATGTAAGTCATACAGTATGCAATGGTTAATGGTTAATGGTTACAAGCAAGATAAATGTGCTAGACATCTAGGGTCATGTAGCACTATAGTTAATGTTAGGGAAGGGTGGTTGAGTTAGTGATTAGTTGTCTAAGCTGGGCAAAGGGATTGGTGAGTGAAAGGGTTAGGGTCGGGTGTGGTAAGGAGTTAGATTAGATGAAGAATATGTATGCGTTTGAGGAAAGAGAATAGGTTGTTGAAGCAAAAAGTGTGGGATTCTGTAAGGATCTCTGATAGGTTGGGAGGTCGGTGAAGGGAGGATAGGTGGGGGAAAGCAGAGGTAAGTATGGACGAGACATAAAGGGAATGTGGGGAAGAGACAAAATGATAATTGGAGATTGGTATTGGAGGATGTGTAAGAAAGGTCTCTTGAAGGCATACAATAGATGGGTTATAAGAGGAAAGGATATGACGAAGGTCAGGTCTGTGGGAGCGGAAACCGCGAATATTCCAATCAAGGATAGTTATACTTTACTGATATAGATTGTAGTACGTGTTGGAGATTTTGAGGGGGAAGCAGCTAGAGGGTGGGATAAGGACCAAGAGGTCTGAGATGGGAGAGGTGTGGGAGTTGGTGTTCTACTAGGAGGGGTATTAGGAGATGGAGGGTCTGTGGAAGGGGATACTTGTGACATAAGGATTTACGTGTGTATCCAGGAGGGAGTGGAAGGATAGAGGTTAATGTGGGCGTGGTTGGGGTCGGGGGGATGGGCTGTGTGGGAGGGGGTAGGAGGATAGGGTGTAGGGGGATATCGTTAGGAGGAGGATGGATATCAGCAGTTACTTGGAGTGTGGAAGGAGCAGGAGTTGTAAGATTTGGAGGTTGAGTGTCAGTTTTCATTAAGTAATCTTGAATATTTTCAATAGTTTCTTCTGAGGAGTTGGTTCGGGAGTTTTGGGGGATAAAGGATTTCTTGTGAGGGGGGGAAGAGAGGATTGGTGTCTCAAGCGTAGGGGCAAAGGAAGGTGGAGGTGATTGTGTGGTAGGGGAAGAGGGGGTGGAACGTTTGTTCTGTCTGTTACGGGTAGTGCGAGGAGGGAGAGGGGAAGGTGTTGGGGTTGTAGTGGTGATTGGAGTATCTGTAGTAGAGATTGGAGTGTCCGGGTTTAGGATGGCAAAAGAGTTTGACTGGGGAAGGTAGGAGGTAGAAGAGGGGGAGTTAGAGGGGGGTGGGTTTAGGAGAATTGGTAGAATGAGCAGTATTACTGGAGTAAGGAGTAAGAGAGAAACCACGTCGACGTGCTTCTTGTCTGGCTTCACGTAGTGTGAGTCCAAGTTTGAAGTCTGAGAGTTGCTACCTCAGACTCAAACTTGTAGGTGGGACAGCCCCTATAAAATACATTATGGGGGCCGCCACAGTTGGCACATGTGCGTGATTGTGCAGAGCAGTTAGATCGGGTATGGCCAGGTTGGGCACATAGTGGGCATCTGGCTGTGGAACGGCAATGTTTGGCTGGGTGTCCTAGACGCCAACAATTTTGGCACTGACGTGGAGGAGGTTGGTATGGACGAACAGGGAGGGATTCTCCTCCTATGTAGACGTTTAAGGGAAGGTCATGTCTACGGAAGGTAATTTTGGCTATGTTAGTGGGTTTCTTTCGATGACCTCTGGGGGGAATGGAGTAGCATTGTACTGATGTTGCATCATAGTCTGTGAGACAGGCAAGTAGGTCTTCTTCACAATCTGACCAATCTTTGTCATAGATTGGGCAATTTGCTGGGGAGATTGAAACTGTTCCGGTGCAAGTATTGAGGGTTGGATGGAGTTCTGCAAGGATGGGGTTCCATATAGGTCTGTTAGTTTTGTTAATGCTATAGCTTGGTTTTCGGATGTTACTGTGACAAAACGGGAGCGGTCGGGTCGGCTACGGAAAGAGACTTTATCTACTTGTTTTTTGGAGACATTGTTGGAAGAGAAGGGTGTTGTCAGAGTAGGGAGCTGTGGGAGGGATCACGAAAAATCGGTCCCATTTGGCTGCGCTAAAGAGAATATTCAAGATTGTTGTAAAGATAGGGGTAGTAGAAGGGCGGGGGCGTGACGAAGATGTAGTAGTGTTGAGGGAGGTAGTGTTATGGAGAGGTGGGCCATAAGGCTGTAAGGTATTAATAAGGGAGGATGGGGTGGTTGATGTTGGAGGTTGTGGGGGTAGAAGTGTTGAAGTTGAGCATGCTGGGAGAGTGAAAATGTTCCTTTAGGGTTGATTGTTGGCTACTGTACTAGTAGGCATTGATGAGGGGGTTCGGAGCCGTGCAGTGTTCGGAGCCGTAGTCAAAGGAGAGCCTGGGGTCAGGGAATCGGGTGGGTTTACATTATTGGGGCTATTTGATAAAGGGGCAAGCCTCATTGCCCCTAATAGTGGGGATATGTTTTCATTACTGGCCATGGTAAGCCTGGATTATGTTGGGGATAAAAACAGTCCACCCCTCAGGGTCCCCTTGAGGGGTAAGGGCTAGGTAACTAAATCAGGGGAATACCGTGCCCATGGCTCCCTCAGGCCGTTCAGGACTGGTACAAAGTCAGCCTTTCATCCTTTCAGCACGGCTCTCACACCTTAGGAGGTAGATAGCAGAAGGGTTTGGTGAAGGGACAGAAACGAAAAGTGGGAAGGAAAAAAAAAAGACCATGCAAAATTAGTTGAGTCGAGGGCTGAGTCCCCCCAAGGTTGGGGAGTTCCCCATCATTGGGTCCCAGTCTCCGCCTCCTAAATCTTTTTTCTTTTCTTCTTTTATAGGGCGCCTCCTAAGTCCCCCCACGACAACAACGGGCAAGGGATTGGGGGGGGGTACAGTATGCAAAAGAATATTACCTTGATATACTTTTGCCATTATGCTTGCAAAACACTGTTCTATGATTACAGCAGTTTTATATAGTAACTTTAGGACATAGTATGAGTAATGTATCAGATGAAATTATATATTCACATGGGTCTTTACGTGAATATTTTAATATTCGCGTAGTTCTTTATACCTCATATTCGGTGGTCTAAAAGGCTGTATCACATGACATTCCGAGATATAGTGCGTAAGTGCTCGCTTGTTTCCCATGTTAGACAGACTATATTTAGATTCATCTGCACTTCTTGCACCGTGCATTTGTCAGTATATCATGTGAACTAAACGTATTCTGACAATAACCATCTCACATTGTCTGGTTTGACTTCGGTGCCACCCATGGTTGTAAGTTAAATTAATTAAGTTTATTTACCAAATTTTCAAACCACAAGTCTCAGACTTGTGGTCCGCAAAATGCCCGCAGATGTGTAATGCAGTTTTCTTCTAATAACAGCCGTGGCGTCACATTGGCACCACTTTATAAATAATACTCAAACCATGTTTTCTTGTTTATAAGACACTATAATATTATGTTTGATTGAGTTGTTGTAGTTGTTTTCTCTCTCGCTTACAGTTTCTTTTCTTTAGTCCCCCATCAATAACCATGGTTTTCTCTGTCTGTGCTTTGAGAAAATCGTCATTCAAACCTCCTGCTGAACAAAAACTTGTATTGCAATTGTCTATATTTTAAATTGTTTTAAATAGTTTCCGTGGTCTAAACCTTTGTTTTGTGCGAGGGGAAGAAACAACCTTGTATCACTCCTTTGTAAAGTAAGCGTAATATTAAGGCCACCCTGGTGTTCTCTAAATAGTTCATGGGCTAGAGAGCGGTTGATTACATGCTATGGTATTCCGACAAACAAACAAACAAAGGGAATACGTGCAAAAGGAAATGCGTCATATGGTAGCATTATTTTTGTTAAATGTGTGTTATTAAAGAGTTCATTGGGATAGAGGCTCCTTATGCACAAGTAGTGACAGTGTAATAGGAATTGTTTATCCATATGAGCTAAGCTAGCATAACCAAGACGTAAAGCTGTATCTAAATATCACACATGCCTGCCTTTCATCTTTTTGTCTCAAAACTATCAAATCCCGTGTTTTAGGTTATCTCTACTTTCGTCACATTTTGTGACATTTTTGCTGCGTGGGCATTTTAGCTTCCCCTAAATGAAGTGCTTATCAGTGAGGAGCTTTTTTTGTAGCATGGAACTAATAGAGCTCTCAGGAAGAGGGATGACAGGAAAGTAAGATAATTTGGTATAGATTCAATGTTATGCAGCTTTATGATACAAGGTAAACCTTGTCTGTAATGGACAGAATGATAAAAAGTAAGCCAGTTTTCTATGGTATTTGGTTTGCAAATTGTTAGTTGGAAAGTTGTAGGTAATACTTTGATGTACATTTATCTTATGGCCATCCTAGGATAGGGAAAATCTAATGTCACTGTCATAAAGAATGGGAAACCTAATCTATGGCATTTGCCTAGGTGATATTCTCATAGAGAACAAAAAGTTGTTTTTGCCAAGGTGAAGACATAATTACCAGGTGGGCTATGGGGACAGAGCCTTTCATCAGGCTTCATCAGCAGTACTCAAAGGGCATGCCCAAGAATGACCCTTAGGTTGTTGAATAAATTTTGTGACAGAGTTAGTGACTTCCTCTGTTGAGTGCTTAGTACCCACTAAATAATTATTACAAAGTTAGATGGCTGTGTGAAACCAAAGAATTACCTATAATATAACTTTTACTCTCACACCTCCAGTCTTTGATATTAGAGGAGGCTTTTCTTTTTATTAAGTATCCAGTGTGACTGCATGGGGAAAACCTAGGGAAATGGGCATAAAGAACCCATAAAACATGTTGGAAGGGTCATTTCTTTACCCCCAGGTACAGAAATGTGACAATGGTTAGGAGTTTGATGGTAAAGCCTTCAGTATAAGGTTTTAGGCTCCTATGGCAATGTTTGTGGTAGTTTGTACATTTAGGATGGGTACACTTGTTTGGTGCTGTTGGAAACTTGTACCAATAGCATGAGAGTGAAAGATATAATTTCAGTTTTGCACAACCATAATGGACGATGGCATTGAGATAGGGAAAATCTAATGATGCTATCTTAAAAAGAAAGGGAAGGACTATGCTCACAAATACATGAAATATGTGCAAGCAAAAAATAACATCAGAAATAAAGAAAATAGGTTATTACAAATGCTATGTGGAGAGTCCACAGTTGTTTGGTCTTTGTCTTTTTCCTTTCCTTTCCTTTTCTTTTCTTTTCATACAGCAATGTCTGTGGATTTCCAGGAGTGGCTGCAGTAACAGGGACTTAGACTCCTAACATAAAGAAATACCATTGCTTTCACTTGTATATTATATCGAAGACCAACAAATCTCCACCTTTTATATTCAGCAAGACAGAGATCTGACTTATTCTTTATTCAATGACAGATCATCAGGGTGGCCTACAAGCTCTTTCTTGTGTGATGAAACTAAATTAATTTGTTTTCTGGTGACACCAAGAGCATACCACCAAGGCAAGTGCTTGATTAATTTCAGTGGATTTTTGACAATTATGTTTAACTGCCTTTTCTGCAGTTTTCTATGACATAAAAAGGAAATAAATCTACATACTTCACCAGTTCATAAAATATGAATAGTCCCTTTAATTTGAAAGGTGTAAATTGCAGATGTATGATTTACTACAGTTTAGACTAAATACAAATAATGATACATACTGACTGTAGTAATTCTTTAGTCACTATTTTATTAATAAAGGCTGAATATTTGTTCACCCAATGACAGAGAGTCTTTCCTACACCATACTGAGTCATGCACTTGTGCTGCATGTAGTCAGCTACTTGAGAGAAGTATGGGAAAGGTACGTTTTTCTTGCTCTCTGTAATTTTGACTGAAGCATATTGTAAAATATCTTTCACTAAATGATGCTAAAATGAGATTTTTAAACATACTTTAACCCACTCACAACAGGAGCTCCCAGCACCATATTGGGGTTTGCATGGAGCCAGCGGCTTGGGGGGGGGGATTAGAAGTGCAGAAAACATAAAATTCCCCAGCCATTTATGCTTTCAGCTATGGCATGACAGGATAAAAAGAGGTTTTAAGCCTTCTTTTGAGAGCCTGTCTCACTTCAGTGGCTGCAGCCAGGCCCAAACAAGTGCATACATGTTTAGCTTGCACAACTTAGAGGAGGCCCAACCCCACATGATGAAAAGATGTTACCCAGGCATGCATGAGTAGGTTAAGAGGCAGTACTGCATCCGTGACTGCAGTCAAGACAACTGAACAGCAGTTAAGCACATACAACATAGAGCAGATGACAGTACATGGCACACATACTTGCCATTTGGCATCATGGTAATGCTGATGCCAAATGGGATCAATTTTCTGTGATCCCCTTATAAGCCCCCTACTCTGACAGTGTCTTTCCAGCAGTGTCTTCAGAAACAAGTAGACAAAGTTTCCTTCTGCAGCCATCCTTATCATTCCCACCTTGCTATAGTTATATCCAAAATCCATGGTAAAGCATTATCAACCCTGACCAGACTTCATTGTCAAATCCATTCTTCCCTAACCTCATCCCTCCCTCAATACTTGTACCAGAACTGTCACCATCTCCCTGTTATACACAGTCATGCACATGTGCTAATTGTAGTGGTTCCCTTGATGTATTTTATAGGAGCTGCCCTACCTACAAGTTTGAGTCTGAAGTGGCAACTCTCTGATTTTTTGGCCTCACTCTATGCAAGGCCAAACAGGAATCACATCAGATTTTTTCTTACTCTAATAATGTTTGTTCTGCTCCTCCCCTTTCCTCCCAAGATGTTTTATATCCCCCCCTCTACCTACTCCTCCGACTAACATTTCCACTTTTAACCCATACCTCTCCCAGTCAAATTCTTTTACCATTCTAAATCCAGACAGTCCAGTCCACTCCACTGCTCCGACACCTACCCCTCTCCCTTCTTGCTCTACTCATAACAGACAGTTAAATGTTCTACCCTTCTCCTACCACACCCTCACCTCCACCTACCTCTTCCTAAACTCCTCAGACACCAGTTTCCTCTTCAATCTTCATTTCTCAAAACTCCCCAACCAGCTGCATTGTCCCAAATCAACACAGAAACCCCTCACCCATCCTCCAATATCACTAATCCCACTCCCTCTATATTCAAATTGACTGCTGATATCCATCCTCCTCCTACTCCTGTTCCCCATACAACCCTTACTCCTACTCCCTTCCAACACACCCCATCCCCCCAGCTCCATCTACATCAACCTGCTATCCATCCCAACTATCCCTTCCACTCTCTCCTGGGTACACACATGAATCCCTTATGTCACAATAATGCCCTTCAACTAAATAGGAGATTCTGCCTGTCTTTGTTGCACAAAACAAAATTTATGTGTACATATATTTCAGCTGTCTTGCAAACTTCCCCCCATCTGGCCTCCATCCTCCATATACAAGATAATCTCATATCTGATCCTCTCCAAGTTGCTAATTAACTGGGTGACTATTTCAACCATGTCACTACTGACTCTCACCTTTCTCCACACATCTCTTCCATTAAGGCCACCAGAGAATGCACTTTCATCACATTCTCCCTATCCTCTGATGGATCCTATAACACTCTTTTTTTTTCCCTCTGAATTTCAATATCTACCTTACAGTTGTGCCACAACGCCCATGAAACTTTGCATGTTTCAACACCTTCCATCTTCCTCTCTTTCCTTCCTGTTAATTATTTTCAACCACATTTGGATGACAGGAAATTTTCTTCCTCATTGGTGTGAAGTTCTTAACCTCCCCTTCTTGAAATCCAATAAATCAAGTACCACCCCTCAAGATTACTGTTTGTGCAAACTACTAGAGCAAATGGTTAACTTCTGCTTAATGTGATATCATATCTCGAATCTCACAATCTTCTTTCTCCTTCCCAGTTTGGATTCTGCCCTACCCAAAGTACAGCTGACCCCCTTGCTCATTTAGAAACATATATTACATGTGTATTTGCACACCATGCCTTCAACCATATTCTTTGGCCTAGAAAAAGCATATGATACAACATGGTGGTAGCACATTCTCCAACAATTTTCCTCTTTAAGATACATGGAAACATGGTTTCTTTATAAAGTCCTTCCTCTCCTAACACATTTTCCAGGTCAAAATTGCCTCTTCTGCATCATCTTTTCTCAGTTTGGAGGGATCCCACACCTTATTCTTTATTGCTATTGTTGACATTATTTCAGTTTTACCTCCAGGGACCCAGTCATCACTACATGTTGATGATTTAACCATCTTTGGCTCTGGCCCATCCATACCTACTCTCAACCAACTCCTTCAGTTTGCAATATAATCAGTATCTTCCTGAGCCATTACCCAATGCTACTGGGAATATTTTTTTTTTTTATTATTATTTATTATTATTATTATTATTATTATTATTATTAAGTTTTGTGTGTGTGTGTGAAATGTTTCTGCACATAGTGCAGAGACATTTCTGCTAGTGCTTAGCCATAATAGAGTCAATTAGTAGACTTTGTGACCGTACCTAATTTCACCTTTCCCTGATTTTTTTTTTTTTCTAATGCTATGAATATCGATGGTGTTATTTTTATAATGAACATTATAATTACTATAATGCTATAGACATTGTAACAACAATATAAGATCACATGAATATTTTCAAAAATCCAGGAAAAGGTAAACAGGTGAGACAGGCAGTACTCATAATTGGTTCGTTGGTGACTTAGTGCAAATGTAGTTATCTATGTGTAGAAACAATCATTAAAATAAACCACCAGTGGGTATGGCATGGACATACATGCCATGCCATGCCAGTCAGGTTTAGGTTAATCATAGTTTTCACTTTTCTACCTCCATCTCCTTCTCCATCCTTTTCTCTCACGCACGTGCAGGTCCCCAACTTCCACTGTGCTTATATGATGCTCCGCTCCAATACTGTTCTTCTGGCAAGTTCCATGACATTATTTTTTACCCCAAACTATCCTAGCAAGACCATATCTTTTCCATAAAAGAAAGAGCTCACTGCTGCCTCCAAATCTTACAGACTCTCCCATATATCCTGGGGTTCAGATTGCAAAATTCCTGTCTTGTTACCCTGATAATAGATGCCACATCTACTCTTCTACCTGTACCTCCCTTCTGGTTCGTCTTGGTCTTCATTTAGCCCAGGCCTCCTGCTCAGTCATGCATGCCATTTCTCTCTTGATGCCATGCCCTTCTCTCTTTCTGATGCTTTGCCTGCTTCCACCAATTCTTCCTTACCAACCTAACTATCTCTTGATATCTTCTCCCCAACATTTGTTTTTTCTCCACATTTACCCACTCCTTTCGCCATTCACATTGATACTCTTCTCTCCCATGCCCCCTTCCCACCATCTCCAACTTCTTCCCTTTTCTGTCCATTCTGTTCCTCTGTTTTTTTTTTCCTTACACCAAGAATCCGCTCTTATGTCTTTCTTACCTGTTTCCTTGACCATGTCTCCAGTCGTTCCTCCAGTATCAATGCTTACATGGATACCTTTGGTGCTGGTTTTGCAGTAGTCTTCCCAACTCTTGTATGAAATATCCCCTCCCTCCTGAGTTCATTGTCTTTATTACAGAACTGTACACATTCCTTTTTGCTTAAAATACATATACTCTCTCCCTTCCTCCTCTTCCACTACTTTTACTGACAATGTTGCACATTCTTTATCATATATACTAGTTTTGTATGCTGCATCTTCAACCCTTACTTTGTATGCTGTCTGATCTTATTTTCTATAGTTTACTTCATAGTTTTAACTTTATTCTTGACTTATTCTTTATGGCTTATATTCTAAATTGATAGTCTATTCTATATTTTTGTGCAATTTTTTGTTTTATAATATGAAAGTAACCATCTATGTGATAGGTGGTGATTTTTTCTTTCATTATATCTTTCTTTGTTTCTTTCTTACAAGTGGAACCATCAGCACATGATAATTATGTTAAGGAACTTTTCCTAAAGAACTTGGAATTGATAGCTCTCTTTTTCAGATTGCTGTGCTGTTGGTAGGCAGAGGACCAAATGACTGCAGCAAACCAAACAGCTCGAGTGAGAAGATATTTTAATAGTAAAGGCCATAGGGACTTTACCTTGGAATAGATGCAAGAACATAGAAGAGCATGCTGGATAACCACCGACATCTGATTGCTAAATTTAAGTTCTAAACATCATTATGCCACCAGTTAAAACAAAAAACAAATCAAAGAAAAAGTCAACTTTGCCAGCAAAAGTTAGTAAGCACAAGAAACTTAAGAAGAATAAGGTGAACACACCCAAAAGCCAGAAGTTGAAAAGAGACAATAATGTAAAGAAAAAAAAGAAATTGGAGTCAGAAGTAACAAAGCAAAAGAAAAAAAAGATAATAGTAAAATTTCCATCCAAATCTGTGAAGGCAGCAAAGCCCAAACAAAAGAAAGTTGTGAAAAAGAAGAACCAAAAGAGTCCTAAGTCTCTGACTAAAAAGCAAAAGATGAAGTCTCCAGACAAGGGCAAGATAACCGTTAGTAAAAGGAAAAGACAGAACTCTGAATCAGAAGTTCAGGTTAAAATGAAAAAGGCCAAAATAATCAGTTCTCCATTTAATTCTTCACAAATAACAAAGCCTAAAGAGCCAGTAAAGATGAAGATGACTCAAACAGAAACCAAAGATGTATCTATCAAAACAGATGGAATGGAGACTACAAAGCAAAGATATGTGACATGTTTCTCTTGTAATGTGCTGGTTCTTGAAAAAGATTTTCATTCACATTTGTTCTTTGGAAGTATAAAATGTAGATTTTGTCTAAATCCAGTACAAAAATGCACTGACTTTGCCAACCAAATGCTGAAGCCCAACAGCTACTGCCCAAAAAGTCCAATGAAGATGCATGGTATATTGCAGTGGGATTCTTGTCTTCATTATGTGTGGCATAGCGTGAAGAAAGAAATAACCATCAGAAATTTCTGTAATAGTATAAAGACAAAGCCAAATGAATTTGAGATTTGTTGTGAAATCTCAAATACCAAATAGCTTGGAATCTTAGAACAAGTAGAACCTTGGAAGTCAGCCTTTCTAGAGCTAAAGGCATATTGTGAACAGGTTTTCAGCCAGTTAAAGCCCCAAAAGTGTTGCTTTCTGAAACTTTTCAAAGGAAATAAGATAAAAAGTGATGACAAAAAATCGATATTTAGAACTAAAGACCCTGTTAAAAATATCAGTTTAGAGGCAAGTGGAGATTCAGTAGCTCCTGAGAGGAAAGTTCTTTCACAACAGAACCAGGAGACGGAATGTGCCACAGTTAGCGAGCTGCACTCATCGTATGTATGTGCTATATCTGGGAATTTTGTAGAAAAAAACAGGAAAAAATTTCAAAAATTATTTAAAAAGGGG
>NW_023657567.1:5000-7500 GCF_015228065.2 Penaeus monodon
TCGTCCATTCCGTCATCTGAAATTAACTAATGTAAATGTTGATCAATTTTCACATCTTATAATCCTATAATCTAACATACCAGGGACAGTTTCAACCATCGCAGAACACTTAAACAAGTGCATAGAGGCCTGCAGAATGTTCATATCTTGCTCTCTCTCTAGCTGTATACATGCATACATACATATATATATAAATAGATAGACAGGCAGATAGATAAATAGATTATATATATATATATATATATATATATATATATATATATATATATATATATATACGAGAGAGAGAGTACACACATTAATGTGTATATTTATAGGGATATAAATGCCTACATGGATTCATACATAGATGCAGACACGTGACTCTTGACACTATTGTTGTCTTGTCATGAGAAATAGTCATCAACAGAAATATTCACTGAAGAAACTATATTTTCAAGGGCATATATATATATATATATATATATATATATATATATATATATATATATATATATATATATATATTGTGTGTGTGTGTGTGTGTGTGGTGTGTGTGTGTGTGCGTGTGTGTGTGTGTGTGTGTGTGTGTGTGTGTGTGTGTGTGTGAGTGTGTGTGTGTGTGTGTGTGTGTGTGTGTGTGTGTGTGTGTGTGTGTGTGTGTGTTGTGGTGTGTGTGTGTGGTGTGTGTGTGTGTGTGTGTGTGTGAATAAAGTCATATGGGTTAGTAAACCCTACCTCAAAGTCTATTATTCCGCGTCATCTCCCTGAGCCGCGTCTCACCGTCTTGCTCTCTGCTGTACGTCCTCATGAGGGGCACTTTCCTAAAAAAAAAAAAAAAAAAAAAAAAAAAAAAAAAAAAAAAAAAAAAAAGGAGGGGGGAGGTGCCGGTAATAACTTCCTAGAATCTTTTTTTTACTTGAGTTTTGTTATATAAAAAAAATATACAAGATTGAGAGTAGGCTTCTATAACTCTCTTACTTTCTAACTAATCTCTGTTATCTAGAAAAAATTTTAGTAAAAAAATTCGGAGATAAACAGCTGCCTAAAAACTCCCACAGCCGGGGAAAGTAGGTTAAAAAAAAATAGGCATAACGATTATCCAGTAATTTGGTAAATAATCTTACTCTCGATATGTTCCTTCTAATTTTTCACTTTCAGATAATAGCAATGCACAATTAGTTTCTGGAAAAGGATTTTAAGACAAGACCTAAACACATTTAACCATCCATACCCGTGCAAAGGGTGAAAGCGCGAGAACCTGTTTGCGCGTGATAGGTGCTTGTAAGTGACGAGAAATGCTCATACAGCTTCTCGGTCAAAGTTATCTTCCACACCACTTTCCCTTGCCTCCATCCTTTTTCGTCCAGATTAAAGAAAGGGAAATTAGTAGTAAGAAAAATGAGTAAGCACGGAGAGGGAGTGGGGAAAGGGGGCGTGGGGGTGATGCAGCGTAGAGCATGTGCGATCTCGCTTTGACGAAGATAATTTAGACACTGAGAAAAAACAGTCACTAGAAGAATGAACGGTAGTGTTTTGTGGAGTCACATGCTCCACACCACTTGCCTGCCTCAATGTTTCAGAGCTTCCCCAAGGGTTTCAGCCACACCCTAATTCCTCATCTTGACAGTGTGACGTCATTTAATGCCTACACCAGATGACACTTCATTTAAACTTTTATCGTGGATATAATTATACTTATGCTTGTTATACTTACTAGGAATAGTGACGATTATAATAACAAAACTAACAATGATAACTGTAATAATGATACGAATAATGATAACAATAACAAGGAGAATAACGAAAAACACTATTACTTCCATCGTGATATGAATAACAATGAGAACGCGACATGGGAAGCACCACAAAGACAATCTAGATACCCGAAATAACTAACACCCTCGTTACCAAACAGCGTTATGCTTCTGTTGTGTCCTTGAACGGTAGCTGATGTATCACTAAAGCAAAGTCTTTGGTAGTCTTTACTTTGTTCTTAATACATCGTTCTCTCTTTTTTTAAGAGACTGGGTATTGTGGTCAAAGCACATATGATGAAAATTGGTTGAAGTGAACGAAACTGGGAGGTAATATATTTATGTGACTGAGCAGTCCATAAATTTATTCCTTCGTGTTTGTTGTTTGCAGGAAGAATTATGTATAATCGCATGTTAGTCTAGAAAATATTAAAAGCCAATTACAAAATGCAATATATGTATACTCATAAGAGGTACAAACTATGCACAATCCGATGATATTGTATCGCAAACTGAAAAAGTAATATTTTGTTTATCCTTATTTTCATTTAATGTTTTTATGTGATGAGGTGATTTATTGCATAATCCTCAGACCGAAATAGTAAGTCTATAAAAAAACAAAAGCAAAAGTGGGTTGCTACATTGTGACTATTGTGAATTCATATTTGTAAACAAACATATCCCCCTCCTCCTCTCTCTCTCTCCTCTCTCTTCTCTCCATCTCTCTCTCTCTCTCTCTCTCCTCCTCTCTCCTCTCTCTCTCT
>NW_023657567.1:12500-27217 GCF_015228065.2 Penaeus monodon
AAGCAGGGCATCACAATACCCCTTACGGGAAAAAAATCGAAAGCCCGGGAGCATCTCAAAAGATCAAAAAGAAAAGAGGGAAACAATCCATATGCCTAAAACAAAAGTCCGCTTCATACGTTGACGAATACACTCAATCCATTATCAGTATCATACATTTTCCCGTTTCTTTCATTTTATTATTATTTTCATCGTCTTTTTTTTTTTATTATTTTATTATTTTAAATTTTTATTATTATTATTTTATTTTTATTTTTTATTACATTATTATTAATTTTATTATTATATATATATAATATTTAATATATTATATATTATATATATTTTTCTCTCTCTCTCTCTCTCTCTCTCTCTCTTATATTATATATATATATATATATATATTATATATATTATATTATATATATATAATAATATATATATATAATTTATATATATAAAAATTTTATATCTTCTCTCTCTCTCCTCTTTCTCCTCTCTCTCTACTCTTCTATCTTTTTTTATTCCCGAGGAAGGAAAATAAATAGAAACTAAATCGCAGCAAATTAAGATACGACCAGGTCCTCATGAGCAATTTTACCAAAAAAGTTTTTAAATATTTTTTCCCCTTTTTTTTTAGCTCTGTCCCCTTTATCACCCCTGTTAATCTGTGATATTTATCGTAATAAGTCTTTCATTAATTATATTTCTGAGGTAACTGTTAAAAAATTACGATGGCAGAAGAGGTAATGGTGTAAAACAAAAAAATATAGAAATCGTTTATATTATAACAGTAGATTATAAAAATGGGTGGAGCATAGCAGTTGCCAACCCGAATTTTTATCGATAAGTACCAATCTTTTTAATCATATTATCCATCAATCATTATATATACTTCTCCTTAATTTCAAAGGTTTATCTGTTTTTAGTAATATTCTTTTCTTTCCCCCCTTCCTAAAACCATCTATCCATCCACACATACGTTAACACTCAAAACAACAAAATATGTCACTCTCTTCTGTAAATAACAAACAAAAAAAAACACTTAAGGGATATGCGTTCATCTCACACAATACAAAGTTCCCTTTAAAACCCTCTAGAAAACACGAAGATAATGGAAAAACTCTCTCGCAGAACATTTCAGCCAGGTGTGGGGTGAAGTGCGCTGTATTGTAGACGACAGTAAAGGGTAGACGTCCACGCCAGAGTATGCAAAAGTTTGCTGCACGTACAAAAAACCTTGCAGATTCGACCGTCCTTAGGAGATGCAGAACCTGAACGTGTTCGCCACCCTCTGTTACCTTCTGCGTTAAAGTCTCCCATGTTCGTAATGCCCAAAATTCGAACCCCGAATTGGGGTTGAAATCTGGGGGCTTTGGCACAAGGTCATTGATCCCTTCCCAAATGAAGGGATAACCACTTTTGATCTTCGAGTGAGTTTCCTCGTTAATGGGCTTTGCATATTTCCAAAAAATTTTTATTGAAGTGTCTCGGAGTTTCGAAGATGCATTGAGCATCATGATATGACACCCAAGGTACTGAGAATATCGCCTTCCAGGTAGCGCGGGCGTTGAGGACGTGTAAGCTATGAATGCTGTACGAATCCCGCTCGAAGCCTCCATGCACCAGGAGCTCGATTGTCGCAAAGTTCGCAAATTTCTGCGAAAACAGAGTTGAAGGTGGACGCCCTCCGCACGAAAACCGCTTGATGAAAGCAGCTGTAGTTCTGGCGTCGAGGTTCTGTGTCCGATATAAGCTCCTTCCCTTTTCCTCTCCGACTCCCTTGAAAACTGTTTTTAGAAGCGGCGCCTCCCTTGCAGTATCTGATAGTCTGCTAGCAATTTGCTCTGGAGTTCGGGATTGCCTTTCACGAATGCAACTTTCCTCCCTATGCTTTCTTTATCCTTCATCCGATCGTACATCCGAGCTGTTCCTCATCATTATTTCCCTCCCTGCCGAACGTCGTCGGATTGGGCGAGGAAGCCGCAAAATGGCGTCAAGGCCGTCTGAGCGTGACTAATCCCAGAAAGGAGACCGATGAGAAATCCTCGACCCGTCCCAAGACAGCATCTGGTGAGGACTAATTCTGGTTTCGCTTTGCGCACCACAAGGACCTGTCTCTTTTGAGCTGTATTGCTGATTTTCGTGTAGATCCGCGTCCTTGTGTCACTGAAGTACGAACAATTTTGATCAGTTTTCTCTTAAGTGTGTTTGTGTTGTGTGTGTGTGTGTGTGTGTGTGTGTTGTGTGTGTGTGGTGTGTGTGTGTGTGTGTGGTGTGTTTGGTTGTGGTGGTGTACATAGACAAATTCATTACGCCAATGAATTTCGTTTGTCTCTAAATACGTGTACGTATCCGTACTTACAATATTTAAATTTGTACCACTAAAAATATCAATCATAAAAATCAAACACACCAGACCAATATAATCCGACAAAATCGAACTGTGGATGAACTAAATGATGCGTGTTTTCTATGGGTGTGTATCACATACAGACATACGATACGCACATATTATATATATTAATTATATATATATTATATATATATATTAATATATATATATATTGTGTGTGTGTGTGTGTGTGTGTGTGTGTGTGTGTTGTGTGTGTGTGTTGTGTGTGTTGTGTGTGTGTGTGTGTGTGTGTGTGTGTATTATTATATATTAATATTATATATATATATACTCTAATTTTTTTTTTTTTTTTAACAGCATACACACACCATGCACATCACAAAATATTATATATATATATATATATATATAATATATAAGATATATATATTATATATATGTTATATATATTTATATATTATTTATATTATATCTATATATATATATTTATATATATATATATATATATATTATATATATATATATATAATACATGTATATATGTATATACGTGTACACACACAACACACACACACAACACACACCCCCACACCACAACACCAACACACACACACACACTGCACGACTGCACTACACACACACACACACACACAACACACACACACCACAACCCACATATATATATATATATATATTATTATTAATATATATATTTTATATATATATATATATAATCATATACTACATACATACATATATACATATAATTAATATATATATTATTATATATTATATTTATACTAAATATATATATATAATAATAAAAATATTTATTATATAAATAATATATATATATATATATATTGTAGTGTGTGTGTGTGTGTGTGTGTGTGGTTGTGTGTGTGTGTGTGTGTGTGTGTGTGTGTGTGTGTGTGTTTGTTGTGTTGTTGTGTGTGTGTGTGTGTGGTGGTGTTGTGTGTGTGGTGTGTGTGGTGTGTGTGTGTACATATATATATTATATTTTATATTATTAAAATATATATATATATATATATATATATATATAGATATAATATAGAAAATAGATGTAAAGATATATATAAGATAATATATACATATATACATATTATATAATATATATATATATAATATATTATATATATATAATATATATATATATATATATATATATATATATATATATATATTTTGGGGTGGGGTGTGTGTGTGTGTGTGTGTGTGTGTGGGGTTGTGTATATACCATATATTTTGCTTATATACATATCATTTTATATAATATTATTATATAAAATTTTATATATATATATATAATATATATATATATATATATATATATTATATATAAATATATATTCGTTGTGATGAACCTACCTCATAGTCTATTATCTCCTGCGTCATCTCCCTAATCCATGTCTCTCCGTCCCGCTCGCCAAACACGTCTTCAGGAGGGGTACTTTCCTTGAGAGACAAAACGGGCTCTGAATGAAT
Source organism: Penaeus monodon (assembly GCF_015228065.2). Classification (NCBI taxonomy): domain Eukaryota; kingdom Metazoa; phylum Arthropoda; class Malacostraca; order Decapoda; family Penaeidae; genus Penaeus; species Penaeus monodon. The sequence continues at coordinate 16,345 of NW_023657567.1, forward strand.
GAATTTTCCTGGTGCTAGTAATATTTAGTGCGCGAGAGTCCCTTCCCCGAAGATTCACGAGATGATTTGCATTCTTTTCTTGGGTTTTGTTATTATAAAACAGTGGTAGTTTATTAGAAAGAAGAGGTTTGTGGTTATCGTGGTGTTGATATTAGCTAGGAAGTACAGACACCCAAATAAACAGGATGCACCCAATAAAATCTAAAATAGAACTCGTTATTTGTAGTATAATGTATATCTATATATGGATTAATATATCTGGTAAAATGATAAGCACAGCCTGGTTTTAACGGTAGTAACGCCAGCTCGATCAAAGAACCAGTTTTGAATTCCAAAACAATTACGGGAAGCTTTGATGACGTTACAATAGGCAACTGTTCATGGCTGTGTTTATGTCCGATTTTTTTTTTTTTTTTTTTTTTTTTTTTTTTTTTTTTTGATAAAAGTTGTTTACGGAGGAAGATAGAGATGTAACAAAAAGGATGAGGTGCACAGATAAAGATCGGTAGTTTTCCCTTCTATGTATTGTGTCAATTATATGCTCCGTTTTTTCTTTTTCTTTTCTTTCTTTTCTTTTTTTTCCTCTAGAAACCCTTGGAAAAGCGTAATTAAAGGTGCGTGTTAAATAGGGACCTATATCAATATCACATGAAAAAATGAGAGTAAATGAGTCTGTGTTAAATAGACAGAACGTAAATGAACGAGAGGTAGAAAAAAAGAGGGAATAATAATGGTGAATAGCAAATGAGAGAATTAATGACACGAGAGGAAGAAAAAATGAATGACTGCAGAGCGACAGCGTCTGTGGACAATGGAGAGAATATGAATGAACTAGAGGGAAAAAAGAGGAACAGGTTTAGTGAATTACAAATGAGAGAATGAATGAACAAGAAAGGAAAAAAGAATGAACGAAGTGCAGAGGAAGAGAAAAGAATGTGTATGAGGTTACTTATGAAAGATATAAAGAAATATGACACAGACTAAGTTAAGACAAATGAATGATCCATTCAAAGTTGATAAAGCATTAGTAAGCATATATAACAATCTTCTATATAACCGTATTTGACGGCATAAAGGCCTCACTAGCGCATTATATTTAGGGATAAAAAGTCTCCCACCTTCGTATAAGGGGTAATTTTTAAGGTATTTAGAGAGGGGGTGCTTCATTATATATATATATATATATATATATATATATATATATATATATATATATATATATATTATATATATATATATATATATATATATATATAAAATATATATATATATATATATCAATGCGGTTTTTCACATCGTTTATCATTTTCATAGACCTACATCAATGAACTATAACTTTTTTTTTCAATGATTGCATCGATTATTTCATCCAAGAGATCCTAACGCATGGCCTGCCACGCCTAAGGCACATTTACCTTTGACAATGGGTCAGAGCGCGGATGACCTGTTCTTCATGGAGATGTTCACGCGTGACGAGGGTGAGCTGGTAACTGATGGCGAAAATCTCGTAGATTTCTCCAACTTAGTTTTCTTCCCCAACCACTTTTCCTTCGTCTCCATCCTGGTAATGAGTGAAGGAGGGAACTATATTGGACTTGCAAGGGAATTTTACGAATGTGTGTGTGTGTGTGTGTGTGTGTGTGTGTGTGTGTGTGTGTGTGTGTGTTTGTGTGTGTGTGTGTGTTTGTGTGTGTGTGTGTGTGTGGGGTTGTGTGTGTGTGTGTGGTGTTGTGTGTGTTGTGTGTGTGTATGTGGGTGTGTGCGTGCGTGTGTGAAATCCTCCTGATTTCTCAAATTTCACACAAACATAGATCACTGAAATTTTTCCCCTAGCTTTTAACTGAAACAAATTTAGTGAATTTTATTGCTTATAGCACAGAAACACTAAGATTATCAGGATCTGTAGCAACGACTTTCATTCAGATTATCCGGAAATGTCATTATACCCTAAAATGATCCGGAAATTTCGCTCCGCTGCACTGAAATCATCAGGAAATACAAAAAAAGATTTTAAGGGAAATCTAAGCCGTACCTGCTGCCCGTTCTACTTCGATTTTCAGCTGAAGGACTACTAACTGTTCCTTCGGCTTCAGAGGCAAGTCTTTTTCCTCCCGTTCTTAATGTTTCGTTCTTTGTTCGTTTCTTTCAGGCATTTACGTTCATGAAGGCTAAATGTAGTGAACAATGACTGAAGTGAACGAAACCGTGAAGGATGTATGATGCACTTTTTTTTTTTTTTTTGTGGCTAGACAATACACTATGTTTTTGGGGTGTGTATGTGTGGTTGTGTTTTGTGTGTGTGTGTGGTGTGTGTGTGGTGTGTGTGTGTGGTGTGCGTGTGTGTGTGTGTGTGTGGTGTGTGTGTGTTATTTTGTGTGTGTGTGTGGCGTGTGGTGTGTGTTGTGTGTGTGTGTGTGTGTGTTTTTTGTATGTGTGTGGTGTGTGTGTGTTTTGTGTGTGTGTGTGTGTGGTGTTTTGTGGGGTGTGTGTGGTGTGTGTGTCGTGCTTGTACGTGTATGTACTTTAAAATTTGAACATTATATGATGCAGTGTCAGGAAATACCTTGGTTAATAAATTAAACTACAAATCACGAACAGCAAGACACTGAAGCAGATTTCAGAATTACGGATTTTTTTTCTGATAAAGAAATTGCAGTGCAAGCAGACTGCAAACTGAGTAGCATCAGCAAGCAAAAAGTAACGTAGGTCTGGAGATATGACATGACCTTGAATATGCAGCTGAATGCATCTTCCCCCTCCTCTCAAACCCCTTTTCTCTCTCTCCTCCTCCTCCTCTCTCTCTCCTCTCTCTCTTTCCCCTCTCTCTCCCCCTCTCCTTTTCCTTCTCTCTCTTCCCCTCTCCTCCCTCTCTCTCCTCCTCTCTTCCCCTCCCCCTCTCTCTCCCTTCCTCTTTTTTTACCCTCTCTCTCTCTCTATCTCTCTTTCCTTTTCTCTTCTTCTTGTCCTCTTACGTTATTAAAAAGCCGTTACATAAGAGAAGCCTTATGTATAATGCTGTTAATACGAGAACCGTTACTAGAAAGCCGTTACATTTGAATTGCCTTATACATAAGAACCATTTAACGTTTTCTTTTATGATTCGAAAGCGAAATAATTCACGAGGATCATTTCAAAACAGAGAAAGGAAAAAGTTTTTTTATCAAAATATTAATTCCCATAAAAAATGTGGGGCGGTAAAAATGTTGTAATAAAAATAATATGTCATTTAAAAAATCAAAATGGATTTTTAAATATATACATACGCGACACATGTAAGAAGAAAAAAATATTTTTTTTTGGTTTTTGCTTGTATGTCGTCAGTGATAAATGCCGTGTTAAGGGGTTTAAATTTTCGAGACCTGGGAATTCTCACTTAGTTTTTCTGTTTAAAGTAAACTTGTTACCCCTGGTTTTCGTCTCTCTCTCTCTCCCCTCTCTCCTCTCTCTTGTCCTCTCTCTCCCCTCTCCCTCTCTCCTCCCCCTCTCTTCTCTGCTCCTCGCTCGCTCTCTCTCTCTCTCTCTCTCTCTCTCTTTTTTCCCCCTCTCCTTCTCTCTCTCTCTCTCTCTCTCTCTCGTATACATACCAAACACATTCAAGGTTGGGGTTAAATTCATAATCCCCAGCGAGATTTTACACTTTTCCCCTAGTACGCAATTGCATTAAAGTCTCTCTTTTTTCTCTTTTTTTTCTCTCTCTCTCTCTTTCTATTTCTTTTTTTTTTTTTTTTTTTTTCTCCTCTGCTTATTCGTTCAACCTTGATATATTCAGTAAAAATTATGTGACATGCAACGTGAACATTCTACAATGCAATATGCAAGATCTACTTATGAAGCTAAATAAAAATAGTACATTTAAATTTTTCATTCTTTAATGAATTAACATGAAATCCCTCCTTGCACCAATGTACATATGAACTTGAATTAATCTACGCTTTTACAAATGAAACTTCTGTTGATTTAACCAAAACCTCATCGTTTTAATCCTTGAATTAGCGTGAATTTACAGATCACTTCTAGGAAAACAAATCACAGTACATCCCAGTATTTCAGAAATAGTGATTTTAATCATTTTTCTCGTTTTTTAACAATGGTCAGTACAATAGAATCCCTCTGTATACTTGTTATGATAGGCTTATTCACAATAATTACTTTTTAACTTATGGGACAGTCATATCATTACTATTTCCTTAATTCATGTTTTAAGTAAGACATATATACATTAATCTTATTTATCGCTTCCATTTAAACAAGGGAGTATATTGGCTAACCTTAGCATTAATATCTATATGGATTACTCTTTAGAATTCCTAAAAATATAAAAATACATAATTTTGAATTTGCTATGAAGACCACTTTAAATCACTTTTTTAAAACTAAAAAAAAAAAAAACCATAAAAAGAAAGAAATGCTCAAAACCAAATTCAAATGTAAACAGGAAACTAACATTACTAAATCCGCAAGAGGACACATTTTAGCGCTTAGAGAAGGGTTCTTCAAAGTACGGGGGTCGAATCCATACTTTGGGGTCGCCCATATATTGTGGGGTGTTGTGTGTGTGGGTGTGTGTGTGGTGTGTGTGTGTGTGTGTTTGTGTTTTTGTGTGTGTGTGTGTAAGCGCACGTGATTTGGGGACACCGCTCGCCAGTTTATAAACGAGTGGCCACCGCAAGCCACCAGAATATGAGTGACACGAGAGATTAGGAGCACCGCGTCACCAGATGTGAGCGAGACGAGAGATGGACTTGGGTGGGTCAGTGAAAAGGGGCTTAGCTTGCGGTTTATTCTTGAAGACAGATATGAGACCCCCAAGAGACCCCCGTGTCCCCGGGTGGAGGACGAGATGGTGGAGCTGGACCCTGTGTGGCTTGGGCTGTTTGCTGTGTCTCTCACCTTCTCTGCCTTACGGACGTGTCCTTTTATGCGGCGGTTCCCTTCGAGGACAAATGTTGTTCCTGTGCGAAAAGAGAAAGCCGGGCGACATCTGCGTCCTGCCCAAGTAGAAGGGGAGCTACTTGGACAGAGGTGTGAAGTGTACATCCGGTCTTGCTACGCATTGTTGACATCGCTCGGCCACGCGCAAGGCTCGTCCTCGAGCCGACTGTAACGTTTTGAAACGTTTGCAGTAAGGTTCTGTTGGGTATCTACAGATGGTTCCTGGTGACCCGAGGATCGCTGGGGTCGTCGCGTGCCAGGGTAGCGGGTGTGGCAGAGGTTTCGCACTGAGGGGGCAACATTCAGTAGCGAGGGGGGTCAATCGTCTTCAGAAGATAAATATAAGTGTACCAGGCCATAAAAGGGCTAAGGAGGAGGATATAATGTGTTTTTCAATCACCTTACTAAGTTGCAAGAAAAATGAGAGCATAATAAGAACAATTTGTCACAAGAAGAGAAACGTGTCAAGTAAGATATTAATTACTTGGATGTGTCAGGATTAGCGAGTTCAATAAGGTATTATCATTGTGAAGAGAGAAAAGTTTATTGAATAAGAATTCCATATCTTTGGGGTAAATAGGCAAGTATATATGCTTCGAACACATAGGCAGCTGGGCCTGAACTTAATTCTAACAGTGCGGTAAGCACCGAGTGTCAGACCAACAAATGAGACAGCCATAAAAAGCTGACACAGGCCGGGCCATAAGTGAAAGGCCCGGGCGAAGCCAGAACTTCGCAAATCTCAAGCAAGCAAGTAATGCGCGTCTCGGCGCTTCAATCGTATGAGCGTAAGTGTGCGGCGGCCGCAGGATTCCTTCGTTTACGGCCATGAGCCGGGCTTAAAATTAACTTGCGGTGATTGTAACCGAGTAAGCCTACATAAAGCATGGTGTCTCCAATGTATTGCCATTATTTGCAACTAGAGATACTACTATCAGTACATATTCACCAAACCTTAAACTAAAGAAGCATAAACTCCAGCTTACTGAGGACAAGATATCGAACTTCCAGAGGACGTCGTAAAAGAGATTTGGGTTTTCAGTTTATTAGTCATAGGGATGGCACATAGTAAAAATACGCAATCTTAGAGTGAATTCCGAGTAAGTGGGCAGGTAGGTAAATAAGAGAATAGTCAGGTGATCGAAATCTACGTGTGAACGAGCGACAGATTAGCACGGTAAGTATGAAGAAACAGTGATATAAATAACGATATAGTGTATACACAGAATATAACAATACACAAGAAGTAATGAAGTGATTACTAATAGGAATAACATATAAGAGAAAAAATAGATAATTCCATTAATTCGATACAAATAAACATGAACAAGAGAGCACCCAAACATAACAATAATTAATTAAACCCGAAGGTAATCATTTGTTCTGAGAGAAATTATATATGCTAAACTGTGCCATCTGAGGATAAAAATGATAATAGACAGAAAAATACTAACACAATACATCAATTACGGGATGGTTAGGGCAGGGGAATGAGGTGTGAAGTGAGGGTGCGCGTCACTTAGGTTTGATCTCAGTGTGTGTGTTGAAAAAAAAACAATGGTTGACAGGGAGGAGTTATGTAGTATAGAATTAGCAGTGTGCGTTCGTAGAGTGGCGTGTACTTGAATTTGAAAGAAGGCAACTTGTATGCAATGTATGGGTGGGTATCTCCTTCTTTTAACGGTAGGTTCATGTCTGAGCCGCCGTGGTCACAGCATGATACTTAATTGTAGTTTTCATGTTGTGATGCTCTTGGAGTGAGTACGTGGTAGGGTCCCCAGTTCCTTTCCACGATGGGTGGGTATAGGGAGGGCAATATTTACTCTGGCACTAATAGGTACACTTACTTTTAATAGTAACGAGGAAGATTGTTGGTGCTGGATAGAACTGCGACATCCTGGCTGTGTTGACGAGGGTTCGCGAAGAATTAGCGAGGCAGGTGGCCGGATTGGCGAGTGTGGCGGCGTAGAGGTGCGAGGATACATCTTCAGCGACTTTTGTCAGGAGGGTAGCCACAAAGGCGTGAGTGGTCAGCACGAAGTAGTAGGACAGACATGGTGCGGGTAGGTGTGGTCGAAGAGGACTTGGTAGCGATGGCTGGGCGTTAAAAGAGGCGGGGAGGCACGAGAGATTAGGAGCACCGCGTCACCAGATGTGAGCGAGACGAGAGATGGACTTGGGTGGGTCAGTGAAAAGGGGCTTAGCTTGCTGGTTTATTCTTGAAGACAGATATGAGGACCCCCCAAGAGACCCCGTGTCCCCGGGTGGAGGACGAGGTTGGTGGAGCTCGAAATAAGAAACCGTTTCTCCCACTGCAATGGCCGGTCCTACACGGCTGAGAGATGCTGTGTCTTAAAAAAGGGCAAAACTATAGTTATGTTGATAGATAGTGGTATCTTCCCCCTTGTTAAGTTCCCTTCATTTTACTTAAATTTACGCATACGTACCTAAATTTTGGGATAAATATGAATTAAGAAATCTTTAAAAACTACAAAATGAATAGGTTAAAATCCAGAGGAACGGTTTGTGCTCTCGAGTAAAAGAAACTGGAAAACTTGGAATGATACAATAAAATATACGTAAAAAAAATGTTCTTTTCCCAACCCGGGTATCATAGAGATGCTGCAGTTTTCTCCCCGGTTCACTTCAATATCACAAGACCTGTGATACTGAAGTGAATCTGTTTAGAGCGATATGTATAGATAGACACAGATATATATAATAGACAGATACATATAAGATCTAGATAAACACACATGAATATGTTTATCATTTCATTAACTTTACCCTCCTGCAAATCTACGTATAGCTTTTACTGTCAAATAAAAATTACAGATAAAACTTGCATATAACCATTTATTTTATTGATGCATGAAGATGATACAGAATCCTTTCAGAAAACTTTTCCGCCATTTTGATAAGGATCGGAAACTACGTGTTGTAACCAGGGCGTTTCGTGAGACAACCCGGAAAGTGTTGCATGAAGTGTAGGACGGGGAGGGACGCCGTGGACCGCTTGTGTTCTGAAGATGTGGACGGCCTGCCGTGGTCACACGCCCTCCGTCACTTTCGGGTCACGAACGTCGCCCATGTGGTGACGCAAAGAATTCGAACTCGAACCAGGGATCTAAGTCTGGTTCTTGGGCACGAGCTCCTTTCACACTACCTCCTCCCGTAGAGGGCGTTTCCGCTTGTGATTTTGCGCTGGAGTTTCTCGTGCCACGGACTTCGCGTACTCGCAGATGCCTTCCACTGCGTTCCGAGCCGTACTCACACCGCCGCATCTGCACGTCATGAGGTGACAGCCAAGGTAACTTTCGATGTGTCCTCCTTCCAGTAGCGAACGGCGTTAATGACGTGGGCGCTGCGGATGTTGTACGAAGTCCTTCTCAAAACCCTCGTCTACCAGGGATCACCATCGCAAGGCTGGCAATCGCTGTGTAACCAGAGTTGACGTGACGCCTCTGCACGCAGAACGCCTTGAGAGCGTGGGTAGTTTTCTTTCTGCGTCCCAAGTTCTGTTGTCAAGATGACTGACCTTTCTTCCTTCTCTCCGACTCCCTTGAAAACCGAATTAATTTACGAGCGCCTTTCCTAAGAGCCTGGTAGTCGTTTCAACAACTGAGTTTTCTTTAGTTCAGGATCAGCTTTTAAACGCTTCTTGGTTCTTTTATCAGGATTTCGTCTTTTCTCTGTATGACAACCCCAGTTGTTCCTCGCCATTGATGTTTTACCCTGCCAGTACGTCACGAGAAGCTTGGACGAGGAAGCCGCAAATCATGGCGTTGGAAGTGCCATCGTGTTGGCATGATTGACACCCAAAACAGTGTATACATGTGAGGGATATCCTGACATCACGGCCCTCCCTAAAGAATGCCATCTGGTGAGAGTGAGGTTCAGGGCGAGCTTGACGCACCACCAGGAACCTGTCTCTCTGTTGAACTCGTAGTTGTGGATGTTTGGTGATGTAGCTCATTCGACTTGGCACTGGACCATCGGGGAAAATATGATTAACATTAAACTTAGGGTATTAAATATAGCAAATACTGTCTTAATAAAATCATATATCACACCTGCATCACAAACCCTCCTCACTTAAAGTATTTCCTCAAAATGTAAGTGCACACAGTAACAATTACAATACAGTGCCTGGGAAGAACCCCCGCAGAACGTACCTCGAAGTCAGATCTCATCCTGCATCTCCCTGAGCCACGTCTCTCCGTCCTCGCTCCCCGTAACACGCCGCAGGAGAGGACATTTCTGAAGATGAGAGATAGTGGGTTAACTCTCACAATTAAAATTGCCTTTAGTCACCAGCTATATACCACAAGTTTGTGCTGCACGGTTATCTACTGGTTATGGTTTTAATAATTCTGTTTGGCAGTTTTTGTGAACATTATGTTTGGGCGATATCATGTCACGCTATGGAAAAAAAAAAAAAGTATACCAAGTCTTTACAGTCTATTAACGACTGATTTTATTTATAGTACATTGAAACCTCGTCCTGGGTATTGCGTTAAACTGCAACCGACTATGGAGTTTCGACGTGGGATAATGAAGTTACCATAGCTACCTCTAGGTCCCCCTTGAGCAAGGTGTAGTGCCTGGCAGCTCTCCTCGAGACTAAGAAATACCAGGTTAGCATCTGGCGGGGGCTAGTCTGTCTCACGGGGAAGGGAGAATCTTAGCTTTGATTGGCAACCCCTTCCTGCCGCCTTGCAGATTAAGCCTCTTAAGGCAAAGGCTACTGAGGCATCCATGAACAAAAAACCGTGGAAGAGAATTTGCGCCCTCACCACGTATTACCTAAGTATAATCATGAATAGTAAATTAATGATTGCTTAATCACAAGACACCCACGATAAGATAAGATAAAATTGAAACCGGGACAAATAACCCGTACATTACCGTTTCCATAACATCTAAGTGTCAGCTGTCCTACCCTGGGGTTAATAATCCCACCCTTGCCAGAGTAAAAAAAAAATAATAATAATAATAATAATTTCTCAATAACCCCATCCTTATACACTCTCTTTCCTACTTCCCTGTATAAAATATGTACATTCTATACATTTCCATCTCTTTATCGCTATGATCTGTGGCTATAACCTCATCACCCAATATACCATGTTTTGGCCATATAAACTCCTAATAATTAAGTCTTCATTACTAAAACAAAGCTTTCGAATCGTCCTTTAACCACTGAGTACCTCCCCCCCTCCTCCTCTAACGTCGCTGTACCTGTGTAGGTGACGAAGAGCGCGGACAAGCTGTTCCTGAAGCAGAGGTTCCCGCGTGACGAGGGTGAGCTGGTAGCTGACGGTGAACGGCTCGTAATACTCTTCCGTCGAAGTCATCTTCCACAGCCACTTTCCGTTCGTCTCCATCTTGGCAGGCGGTGTAGAGGTGCCGTCGGTTGTGGATGAGAAGGTGGGAGCTGTGCAGAGGCGAAGGAAGATCGATTTGTGGGACTGCGATCAGTATATATGTGTGTGTGTGTGTGTGCGTGTGTGTGCGTATGTGTGTGTGTGTGTGTGTGTGTGTGTGTGTGTGTGTGTATGTATCATTACGTGTACACACACACACACACACCACACACACACACACACACACACACACACACACACACACACACACACACACACACACACACACACACACACACACACACTCGCGCGCGCATTGACAAGGCAGCGCTTCAGGGCAACCAAGGCCGGCTGTTGGCTTACCTGTTTTATGCTCCTTCAGATCACTGCATTCATTTAGGCTAGTACAAGTGCAGTGAATTGATTACTCCATGATTTTCAGTGAATACCATATATTCTGGATTTGTGTACCGTTCTTTGCAATAATTTACATAATTAATTGTATGATAACTAGGATACTAAGAATCGTTAAATAAAATATCTAATTGTAATGAAAAAACAATTTGAAATAAACA
>NW_023657568.1:0-27214 GCF_015228065.2 Penaeus monodon
AATTTTTTGTTTTATAATATATTTTTTTTTTGTTTTTTTTTTATATTGTGTATAATTACAAATAAATATATTATAACATAATATAATAACGATACTATAAGAATATTATTATAATTGATATTATAATTCTTATTATTGTTATTAATTGTTATTACTATCATTATTGTTTGGTTATGCATATTGCATAAATAAATTTCTATAACAATAATATGAAATTAATGATAACAATTGCAATAATGATGATAATAATTGCAATAATGATGATAATGATGATGAATTAATGATGATAATGATAAGATATGATAATAAAATAATTATGTAATATAAGAATAATAAAGGATTTCCTAATATTCAAAAAGGAAAGAAAAACATTCCCAAATCGAAAAAGCGGAAAAACTGCAAATTAGCTTTTGAGGTATTCAAATGACGTTTTTCATTTGTTTGGTGATTCACAATTATTAGGAATAAAATACATAATTTATAAATAGATAACAAATATGATGATAAAGTTGAATATATTAATTTTTATTAATATTATATTATTATTATTATTTTATTATTATTATTATTATTATTATTATTATATTATTATTATTATTATTTTAATTATTATATTATTCTAATTATTATTTAATTAATTATTATAACTGTAATTATAATAATAAATAATATAATGTATGATAATAATCATGCTAGTTGTATATATTTATTAGATTATTATTGTTATTATTATCTTATTTTATTTATGTAGTATAATTAAAATAATTATTTATAACATATATTAAAACGATATAATAAGATATGATATAATAATTATTATTTAAATCGTTATTATTGATTATTATTATTGTTATTACTATATTATTTATGTTATTATATATGCAAAATTTTAATAAATATAATTGCAATAATGATGATAACAATTGCAATAATGATGAAAAATGATGATGATAATGATGATAATGATGGGGAAAAGATGATGATAAAAGATAATAAAAGATAAATCATGATAAAAGATGAGATTTAAAAACAGGAAATTTTGTCCATAAAATAATATAAAAAAAGGGATAAGAAAAAAATTTCCCCAAAAATCAAAAAAAAGGCAAAAACTAGCGAAATAAGCCTTTTGGAGTATACCCCCAAAATTTACGTTTTTTTTTGATTTCTTTGGTGATTTCGGCAATTATTAAAGGTTTAAAATGATAATAATTCCCGAATTTTATTAAATCATAAAAAATAATGATGATAAAAAATGAGAATAAGAGAATTTTGATAACTTTGAATATTATTATTTATTATTTATTTTTATATTTTTTATTAATTATTATTATTATTTTTATTTTATTATTATTATTATTATTTTATTATCCTTTAATTTTTTAGTATTTTTGCCCAAAAATCTATTATAACTGTAATTATAACAATAAAAATAAAAAGTATAAGTATAATAATATCATGGCCCAGTGGTTTTTAATAAATTTTTTATTAGTATTATTATTGTTATTTTTATCATTATTTTTATTTGTACTGGTGTATAATTGCAAAAAAATAATTATTATAACAGTTTAAAAATTACAGTAATAACGAAAACTAATTTTAAAAAATGATATAAAAATTTTTATAAAAATCGGGGTTTTTATTTTTATTATTATTGTTTTTACTACATTATTTTTGTGGTTATTTTTATTATTGCAAAAATATATACATAACTGCAATAATTGCAAAATAATAAAAAACAATTCAATAATGAGATAATAATTGCAAAAAAATATGATAATGAGGGTGATAATGATGAAAATGAGGGTTAAAGATGATGATAACGATAATAATGATGATAAACATATAATTTTGATGATAATAACAGAATTGTGTCCATATTAATTAAAAAAAAGGGATAAGAAAAACATTCCCAAAATTTGAAAAAGCGGCCCAAAAACTAGCGAAATATAGCCTTTTGAGAGTTTTACTCCCAAAAAGCCCTTTTTTTGATTTTTATTTGGGGGTTTGGGGAATTTTGGGTAAAAAGATAATAATTTCCAGAATTATTAAATAACAATAATGATGATAAAAGTGGGGAATAAAGAGAATTTTGATAACATTTGAATATTTATTTTATTATTATTATTAAATTTTAAATTTTTATATTATTTTTTTTTTATTATTAAATTTTTAATTTTTTATTTTTATTATCATTATTATTATTATTTTTTCTTTAAATTTTTAGTATTATTGCCAATAAATATATTATAACTGTAATTTTAAAAATTAAAAAAATAATAAAAAGTATAATAATAAACATGCTAGTGGGTTTTTTTAAAATTGGGTTTTTAGTATTATTATTGGTTTTTATTTTCCCTTTATTTTTTTGTACTGGTAGTAAAAATTTGGGAAAAAAAAATTATTTAAACAGAATAATTACAGTAATAACGATACTAATTAAGGGTAATGAAAAAAAAAAAATTTTTTATTTTAAAAACGTTTATTATTGTTATTTTATTTTTTATTACATCATTTTTGTTTTGGGGTTTATTAGTATTATTGCAAAAATATATACCCATAACTGCAATAAATTTCAATTTAAAAATAAAAAAATTGCAATAATGATGATAAAATTGCAATAATGAGATAATGATGGGTGATAAAGAGATAATGATGATAATGATGATGAAACCCATAAAAGATGATAATTTATGATAATGATGATGATAATAACAGGTTTTTGTCCAAATTTTAATATAAAAAAGGGATAAGAAAAATTTCCCAAAAAATCGAAAAAAAGGCAAAATCTAGCGAAATATAGCCTTTTTAGAGGATATCCCAAAAAGAATTTTTCCCATTTCTTTTGGGGGTTTCGGCCCAATTTTTTAGGGTAATAATGATTAATAATTTTCCCGAAGTATTAAACATAACAATAAATGATGATAAAAGGGGAGAAAAAGAGAATTTTGATAACATTTGGGAAAATTATTATTTTTATTTTTATTATTTTTATTATTATATTATTATTTTTATTTTTTTATTTATTATTATTATTATATTTTTTATTATTATTTAATTATTAGTATTATTGCCAATTTAAAAATTTTTATAAATGTAATTTTAACAATAATAATAAAAAGTATAAGTATAATAATAATCATGCTAGTGGTTATAATATTGTTATTAGTATTATTATTGTTATTATTATCATTATTATTATTTGTACTGGTAGTATAATTGCAAAAATAATTATTATAACAGTAATAATTACAGTAATAACGATACTAATTAAGATAATGATATAAATAATTATTATAAAATCGTTATTATTGTTATTATTATTGTTATTACTATCATTATTGTTGTGGTTATTAGTATTATTGCAAAAATATATACTATAACTGCAATAATTGCAATAATAATGATAACAATTGCAATAATGATGATAATAATTGCAATAATGATGATAATGATGATGATAATGATGATAATGATGATAATGATGATGATAAACGATAATAATGATGATAATCATGTAATGAGATGATATAATCCCCACAGGAATTGTTGTCCATATATAATATAAAAAAGGTATAAGAAAAAAACATTCCCAAAAAGTCGAAAAAATGGTGAAAAAGCGGCAAAATCTAGCGAGAGTCTGTATACTCCAGAATGACGTTTTTTGGATTTCTTGGTGAATTTCTGGCAATTATTAGGGTAATATGGATAATAATTACCGAATTGTATTAATCATAACAATAAGAGTGATAAAATGAGAATAAGAGAACTTTATCAACATTTGAATATATTATTATTATATTATTATTATTATTATTTTATTATTATTATTGTATTATTAGTATTATTATTATTATTATATTATTATCTTAATTATTAGTATTATGCCAATAATCTGATTATCACTGTAATTATAAACAATAAAATAATAAGTGATAAGTATTAATAATTTTAAAAATAATGCTAGGGGTTATAATATGTTATTAGTATTATTATTGTTATTATTATCATTATTACTATTGTATGGTAGTATAATTGCAAAATAAGTATATAACAGTAATTAATTACAGTAATAACGATACTAATTACAGATAATGATATAAATAATTATTATAAAATCGTTATATGGTTATTATTATTGTTATTACTATCATTATTGTTGTGGTTATAGTATTATTGCAAAAATATATACTATAACGCCAATAATGCAATAATAATGATAACAATGCAATAATGAATGATAATAATTCAATAATGATGATAATGATTGATGATAATGATGACTAATGATGATATGATGATGATAACGATAATATGATGATAATCTTGATAATGATGATGATTAATAACAGGAATTGTGTCATATATAATATAAAAAGGTATAAGAAAAAACATTCCCAAAAGTCGAAAAAGCGGCAAAATCTAGCAACTAGAGCCTTTGAGAGTATACTCCAAATGCGTTTTTTCGATTTCTTTGTGATTTCGGCAAGTATTAGGGTATAATGTATAAATAAGTTACCAGAATTTTATAATTCAAACAATAATGATGATAAAAGTGAGGAATAAAGAGAATTTTTATAACATTTGAATATTATATTATTATGATTAGTATATTATTATTATGTATTATTATTTATTTATTATTATTATTAATATTATTATTATCTTAAGTATTAGTATTATTGCCAATAATCTATTATAACTGTAATTATAACAATAATAATAATAAGTATAAGTATGAAGAATAACATGCTAGTGGTTATAATATTGTTAATTAGTATTATTTATTGTTATTATTATATTATTATTATTTGGTACTGGTAGGATAATTGCACAAAATAATATTATAACAGTAATAATTACAGTAATAACGATAATAATTAACGATAAAGATAATACAATAAAAGTATTATAAATCTGTTATATTGTATTATTAGTGTTATTACTATCATTATTGTTGTGGGTTATTGTATTATTGCAAAAAAAAATATATACTATAACTGCAATATGGCAATATAATGATACCAATTGCAAATCAAGATGATAATATTGCAAATAATGATGATAGTGATGATGAAAGATGTAATGATAGATAAAGATGATGATAACGATAATACTGATGATAATAATGATAATGATGATGATAATAACAGAATTGTGTTGTCCATATATAAATATAAAAAATGGTAAAGAAGAAAAAACATCCCAAAAGTCGAAAAAGCGGCAAAAATTTAGCGAAATATAGCTTTGAGAGTATACTCAAAATGAAGTTTTTTCGATTACTTGGTGATTTTGCAATTATTAGGGTAATAATGATAATAATTACCAGAATTGATTAATCATAACAATAATGATGATAAAAGTGAGAATAAAGAAGAATTTTGAAACATTGAATATGATTATATTATTATGATTATTATTATCATTTTAGTATTATTTATGATTATTCTTATTATTATTATTATTATATTCTTTATCTTAATTTTAGTATTATGCCAATAAATCTATATAAACTGTAATTATAACAATAATAATAATAAGTATAAGTATAATAATAATCATGCTAGTGGTTAAATATTGTTATTAGATTTATTATGTTATTATTATCATTATTATTATTTGTATGGTAGTATAAGTTGCAAAAATAATTATTATACTTCAGTAATAATTACAGTAATAACGATACTAATTAAGATAATGATGAAAATAATTTATTATAAAATCGTTATTATGTTATTATTATGTTATTCTATAATTAATTGGGTGTGGTTATTAGTATTATTGCAAAAAATATATTACTATAACTGCAATAATTGCAATAAATAATGATAAACCAATTGCAATAATGATGATAATAATTGCAATAATATGATAATGTGATGATAAATGATGAGAATGATGATAATGATGATGATTTAACGATAATAAGATGATAATCATGATAATGATTGATGATAATAACAGGAATGTTGTCCATAATAATATAAAAAAAGGTTATAAGAAAAACATTCCCAAAAGTCGAAAAAGCGGACAAAATTCTAGCGAAATAATAGCCTTGAGAGTTATACTACCAAAAATGACGTTTTCGATTTCTTTGGTGATTTCGGCAATATTAGGGTAAATAATGATAATAATTACCAGAATTGTATTTTAATCATAACAATTATGATGATAAGTGAGAAATAAAGAGAATTTGATAACATTTGAATATTATTATATTGTTATTATTATGATTTTATGATTATTATTATCTTATATTATATTATTATTATTATTATTATATTATCTTAAGTATAGATATTGCCAAGAAATCTATTATAACTGTAATTAACAATAATAATAAGAAGTAATAAGTATAATATAATCATGCTAGTGGTTATACTATTGTTTATTAGTATTATTATGTATTATTATCATTATTATTATTTGTACTGGGGGATAGTATAATTGCAAATAATATTATAACAGTAATAATTACAGTAATAACGATACTAATTAAGAGAAATGATATAAAAATTATTATAAAAAACGTTATGATTGTTATTATATTGTTATTACATCATTATTGTTGTGGTTATTAGTATTATTGCAAAAATATATACTATAACTGCAATTAATTGCAATAATTAATGATTAACAATTGCAATAATGATGATAATGATGAGGATAATGATGATAATGATGATAATGATGATGATAACGATAATAATGATGATAATCATGATAATGATGATGATAATAACAGGAATTGTGTCCATATATAATATAAAAAAGGTATAAGAAAAACATTCCCAAAAGTCGAAAAAGCGGCAAAATCTAGCGAAATATAGCCTTTTGAGAGTATACTCCAAAATGACGTTTTTTCGGATTCTTGGTGATTTCGGGCAATATTAGGGTAATAATGATAATAAATTACAGAATTGCTATTAATCATAAACAATAATGATGATAAAAATGAGAAAATAAAGAGAATTGATAACATTTGAATATTATTAAAAATATTATTATTATTATTATTATTATTATTATTATTATTATTATTACTATTATTCTTAATTATTAGTATTATTGCCAAAAATTATATATCTGTAATAAATACAATAATAACCATAAGGATAAGTATAAGAATAATAATGTACTGGTTATATATTGTTTATTGTATTATTATTATTGTATAATCATCATTATTATTAATTTGGTACTGGTAGTATAATTGCAAACATAATTATTATAAACATAGTAATTCACAGTAAATAACGATACTAATTAAGAAATAATGATATAAATAATAATTATAAAATCGTTATTATTGGTATTATTATTTTATTACTATTATTTATTGTGGTGGTTATTAGTATTATTGCAAAAATATATACTTATAAACTACAATAATTACAATAATAATGATAACAATTGCAAATAATGAGTTATAATTATTGCAATATGATGATATGATGATGATACTGATGATAATGATGATGGATAACGATAATAATGATGATAATCATAATTGATGATGATAATAAGGAGGAATTGTGTCCATATATAATATAAAAAAGGTATAACAAGAAAAAAATTCCCAAAAGTTGAAAAAAAAGCCGGAAAAAATCTAGCGAAATATTAAGCTTTTGAGAGTATACTCCAAAAATGAGTTTTCGATTTCTTTGGTGATTTCGGCAATTATTAGGGTAATAAATGATAATAATTACCAGAATTGTATAATCATAACATAATGATGATAAAAGTGCGAATAAAGAAAAATTTTGATAACATTGAATATTATTAAAATTATTATATTATATTATTATTATTATTATTATTATTATTATTATTATCTATTTATTATTATTATTATTATTAAGTTTTTTAATTTTAAAATTTTATCATTATTACTTATTATTCCTATTATCTTACTTATTAGTAATTATTGCCAAAAACTCTATTATATCTGTTCTAAGAATAACAATAATAATAATAAGTATAAGTATAATAATAATAATGTAGTGGTGATAATATTGTTATTAGTATATTATTGTTATTATCTCATTATTATATTGTACATGTGTATAATTGCAAAAATAATTATATAACAGTTATAATACCAGTAATAACGATACTAATTAAGATAATGATATAAATGTAATTATTAAAATCGTTATTATTGTATTATTATTGTTATTACTATTATTATTGTGTTGATTATTTTTAGTATTAGTATTATTGCAAAAAAATATACTATTAAACTCAATAATTGCAATAATAACGATAACAATTGCAATAATGATGATAATAATTGCAATACTGATGATAATGATGCTGATACTGATTGATAATGATGATAATGATGATGATAAACGATAATAAATGATGATAACATGATAATGATGATGATAATAAAAGGAATTCGTGTCCATATATAATATAAAAAATATATAAAGAAAAACATTACCAAAAGTCGAAAAAAGCGGCAAAATCTGCGAAATATAGGCCTTTTGAGAGTTACGCCAAAATGACGTTTTTTCGATTTCTTTGGTGATTTCGCAATTATTAGGGTAATAATGATAATAATTACCAGAATTGTATTAATCATAACAATAATGATGGATATAAAAGTGAGAATAAAGAGAATTTTGATAAAATTTGAATATTATTAAAATTATTTATTATTATTACTATATATTATTATTTTTTTTTTATTTACTATTATCTTAATTATTAGTATTATTGAATAAAAATCTATTATATCTGTAATAATAACAATAATAAAATAAGATAAGTATAATAATAATAATGCTAGTGGTTATAATATTTGTTATTATTATTATTATGGATTATCATCATTATTATTATTTGTCTGGTAGTATAATTGACAAAAATAATTATTAAAACAGTAATAATACAGTAATTAACGATACTAATAAGATAATAAGATAAATTAATAATTATAAAATCGTTATTATTGTTATTATTATTGTTATTACTATTATTATTGTTGGGTATTAGTATTAATTGCAAACATTAATACTATAAACTCCAATAATTAATTGCAATAATAACGATAACAATTGCAATAATGATGATAATAATTGCATAATTGATGAGTAATGATGATGATAATGATGATAATGATGATGCTAACGATAATAATGATGATTAATCATGATTAATGATGAGATAATAACAGGATTCTGTCCATATATAATATAAAAAAGGTATAAGAAAAAACATTCCCAAAAGTCGAAAAAGCGGCCAAATCTAGCGAAATATAGCCTTTTTGAGAGTATACTCCAAAATGACCGTTTTTTTCGAATTCTTTGGTGATTTCGGCAAATATTAGGGTAATAATGATAATACTTACCAGAATTGTATTAATCATAACAATAATGATGATAAAAGTGAGAATAAAGAGAATTTTGATAACATTGGAATATTATTAAAATTTATATTTATTATTATTATATTATTATTAGTATTATTATTATTAGTATATTATTATTATTATTATTATGATATTATTATTATTATCATTATTATTATTATTACTATTATCTTAATCTTAGTATTATTGCCAAAAAATCTATTAGAATCTGTAATAATAACAATAATAATAATAAGATATGTATAATAATAATAATGCTAGTGGTTATAAATTGTATTAGTTTATTATTGTTATTACTTTCATCATTATTATTATTTTTTGTATTGTAGTATAATTGCAAAAATAATTAATATAACCCAGTAATAATTACAGTAATAACGATACTAATTAAGATAATGATATAAATGATACATTATAAAAATCGTTATTTATTGTTATTATTATTGTTATTACTATTATTATGGTTTGGTTAATGTAGTATTATTGCCAAAATATATACTATAACTCCAATTAATTGCAATATAACGATAACATTGCAAATAATGGATAAATAATTGGCAATAAGATGAGTAATGATGATGATAATGATGATAATGATGATAATGATGATGATAACGCTATAATGATGATAATCATGATAATGATGATGATAATAACAGGAATTATGTCCATTATAATATGAAAAAATATATATAGAGAAAAACATTCCCAAAAGTCGAAAAAGCGAACAAAATCTAGCGAAATATAGCCTTTGAGAGTTATCACTCCAAAATGACGTTTTTCGAATTTCTTTGGTGATCGGCAATATTAGGGTAATAATGATAATAATACCAGAATTGTATTAATCATAACAATTAATGATGAAAAAGTTGAGACTAAAGAGAATTTTGATAACATTTGACATTTATTAAAATTAGTATTATTATATTATTATTATTACTATTATTATTACTATCATCATTATCATTATTATTATTATTGTTATTATTTTATTATTATTATTATTATTATTATTATTACTATTATCTTAAATTATTAGTATTATTGCCAAAAAATCTATTATATCTGTTGAATAAGAACAATAATAAGAATAAGTATAATTGTAATAATAATAATGCTAGGGTTATAATATTGTTATTAGTATTATTATTGTATTTCATCATTATTCTTATTTGTGCTGATTATAATTACAAAAATAATTTATAACAGTAATAATTACAGTAATAACGATACTAATTAAGATACTGATAAAAATAATAATTATAAAATCGTTATTATTGTATTATTATGGTTATTACTATTATTATTGTTGTGGTTATTAGTATATTGCAAAATATATACTTAACTCCAACAATTGCAATAATAATGATAACAATTGCAATAATGATGATAATAATTGCAATAATGATGATAATGATGATGATAATGATGATAATGATGATAATGATGATGATAACGAATAATAATGAGGATAATCATGATAATGATGATGATATAAACAGGAATTGTGTCCATATATAATTATAAAAAAAGGTATAAGGAAAAACATTCCAAAGTCCAAAAAAAAGCGGCAAAATCTAAGCGAAATATAGCTTTTGAGAGTATACTCCAAAAATGACGTTTTTTTCGGATTTTCTTGCTGATTTCGGAAGTATAGGGTAATAAGATAATAATTACCAGAATTGTATTCATCATAACAATAATGATGATAAAAGTGAGAATAAGGAGAATTTTGATAACATTTGGATATTATTTAAAAATTATTATTATTATTACATTATTATTATTTTTTTTTTTATTTACTATTATTCTTAATATTAGTATTAATTGCTAAAAAATTATTTATCTGTAATAATAAAATTAATAATAATTAAGTATAAAGTATAATAATAATAATTTTGCTAGTGGTTATAAATGTTATTAGTCTTATTATTGTTATATCATCATTCATTATTATTTTTACTGGTAGTATAATTGCAAAAAATAATTATATAACAGTAAGTAATACCGTAATAAACCGATACTAAATTAAGTAATAATATTAATATAATTATAAAAATCGTTATTACTGTTATTATTATTGTTATTACTATTATTATTGTGTTGGTGTATTAGTATTATTGCAAAAAATATTATACTATAACTCCAAGCTAATTGCAATAATAACGATTAAAACAATTGCAATAATGATGATAATAATTGCACATAATGATGATAATAATTGCAATAATGATGATAATGATGATGATAATGATGAAATGATGATGTATAACGATAATATTAGGGATAATATGATAAGGATGATGAAAGAACACAGGGAAATTGTGGTCCATATCAATTAAAAAAGGTATAAGAAAAAACATTCCAAAAAGTCGAAAAAAGCGGTAAAATCAAGGCGAAATAAGCCTTTGAGCGTATACTCCAAAATGACGTTTTGCGATTTCTTTGGTGATTTCGGCCAGTGTTATTATTAGGGTAATAATGATAATAATTACCAGAAATTGTATTAATCATACAAAAATGATGATAAAAGTGAGAATAAAGAGAATTTGAATAACATTTGAATATTATTAAAATTATATATTATTATTACTTTTATTATTATATATTATTATTATTATTATTATTATTATTATTACTATTATCTTAATTATTAGTATTATGCAAAAAATCTATTATATCTGTAATAATAACAATAAGTATAAGTAAAATAATAATAATAATAGTGGTTATAATATTGTTATTAGTATTATTATTGTTATTATCATCATTATTATTATTTGTACTTGTAGTATAATTGCAAAAATAATTATTATAAACAGTTAATAATTACAGTAATAACCGATACTAATTATGATATATGATATAAATGATAATTATAAAATCGTTATTATGTTATTATTATTGTTATTACTATTAACATTGTTGTGGTTATAGTATTATTGGCAAAAAATATACTATAAACTCCAATAATTGCAATAATAACGAATAACCAATTTTTTGGGCAAATAATGTGAGTAATAATTGCAATAATGATGGATTATGATGATGATAATGTGATAATGAATGATAATGATGAATGATAACAATAATAATGATGATAATCATGATAATGATGATGATAATAACAGAATTGTGTCCATATATAATATAAAAAAATATATATAAGAAAAACACATCCCAAAAGTCGAAAAAGCGGCAAAACTAGCAAATATAGCCTTTGAGAGTATTACTCCAAAATGACGTTTTTTCGATTTCTTTGGTGATTTCGGCAATTATAGGGTAATAATGAAATAATTACCAGAAGAATTTTATTAATCATAACATAATGATGATAAAAGTGGAATAAAGAGAATGTTGATAACATTGAATATTATTAAAATTATTATTATTATTATATTAACTATTATTATTATTATCATTATTATTAATATTGTTTTTATATTTATTATTATTATTATTATTATTATTATTATTACTCTTATCTTAATTATTAGTATTATTGCCAAAAAATCTATTATATCGTAATTAATAACAATACTAAATAATAAGATAAGTATATAATAATAATGCTAGTGGTTACTAATATTGTTATAGTATTTATTGTATTATCATCATTAGTATTATGTTACTGTAGTATAATGCCAAAAATAATTATTTAACAGTAATAATTACAGTAATAAACGATACTAATTAAGTAATGATATAAATAATAATTATTAAAAATCTTTATTATTGTTATTATTATTGTGATTACTAGTATTATTGTGTGTATTAGTATATTTCAAAAAATATATACTATAACTCCAATAATGGCAATAATATGATAAAACAATTGCAATAAGGATGATACTAATGCAATAATGAGATAATGATGAGAGAATGATGATAAAACAAAAAAAAACTATGATAATGCTGATGATAACGATAATAATGATGATAATCATGATAATGATGTGATAAAACAAGGAATTGGTGTCCCTATATAATAGAAAAAAAGTATAGAAAACATTCCCATAAGTCGGAAAAAGCGGCAAAATCTAGCGAAATATAGGCTGTTGAGAGAATACTCCAAAATGCGTTTTTTTGATTTCTTTGGTGATTTCCCCCCCCCCCCGGAAATTATTAGGGTAATAATGATAATAATACAGAATTGTATTAATCATTACCAATAATGATGATAAAAGTGAGAAATAAAGAGAATTTTGTAACATTTGAAATATTATTAAAATTTATTATTATTATTATATTATTATTTATTATATTATTATATTATTATTAATATTATGTATATTATTATTATTATTATTATTATTATTACTATATTCTTAATTATTAGTATTATTGCCCAAAAAAACTATTATATCTGTAATAATAACAATAATAATAATAAGTATAAGTATAATAATAATAATGCTAGTGGTTATAATATTGTTATTAGTATTATTATTGTTATTATCATCATTATTATATTTGTACTGGTAGTATAATTGCAAAATAATTATTATAAAAGAATAATTACAGTAATAACGATTACTAATTAAGATAATGATAATAAATGATAATTATAAAATCGTTTATTTTATTGTTATTATTATTGTTATTACTATTATTATTGTTGTGGTTATTAGTATATTGCAAAATTATATACCATATAACTCCAATAAATTGCAATAATACTGATAACAATGCAATAATGATGATAAATAATTGCAATAATGATGATAATGATGATGATAATGATGATAAGTGATGATTACCGTTAATAATGCTGAAATCATGATAATGATGATGATAATAACAGGAATTGTGTCCATATATAATATAAAAAGGGTATAAGAAAAACATTCCATGAGTCGAAAAAACCGGCAAAAGCTAGTGAAATATAGCCTTTTGAGAGTTATACTCCCAATTATGACGTTTTGTCGATTCTTTGGTTGATTGATTTCGGCAATTATTAGGGTAATAATGATAAGAATACCAGAATTGTATTAATCATAACATAATGATGATAAAAGTGAGGAATAAAGAGAATTTTGATAACATTTGAATAGTATTAAAATTATTATTATTATTAGTATTAGGATTATTAGTGATTATTATTATTATTATTATTATTATTATGATTATTAGTATTATTATTATATTTATTACTATTATCTAATTTATAGTATTATTTCCAAAAATCTATTATATCTGTAATCATAACAATAATAATAATAAGTAAAAGTATAATAATAATAATGCTTAGTGGCTTATAATATTGTTATTAGTATTACTATTGTTATTATACTCATTATTATTATTTGTCTGGTAATATAATTGTAAAATTAATTTATAACACAGTAATAATTACAGTAATAGCGATACTAATTTAAAGATAATGATATAAATAAAATTCTAAAAATCGTCATTATTGTTATTATTATTGTTATTCTATTATTATTGTGTGGGTTATAGTATTATTGCAAAAATATATACTATAAAACCCCAATAATTGCAATATAATGATGACAAGTGCCAATAATGAGATAATAATTGCAATAATGATGATAATGATGATGATAATGAGGCTAATGATGATGATAACATTATAATTGATGATAATCATGATTATGATGATGATAATAACAGGAATTGTGTTCCATATATAATATAAAAAGGTATAAGAAAAACATTCCACCAAAGTCGAAAAAAAGAGGCAAATCTATGCGAAATATATCCTTTGAAGTATACTCCCAAAATGACGTTTTCGATTTCTTTGGTGATTTTGGCAATTATAGGGTAATAAGAAATAATTACCAGAATTGTATTAATCATAACAATAATGATGATATAAAAGTGAGAATAACGAGAATTTTGATAACATTTCAATATAATTAAAATTATTTTTATTTTATTATTATTATATTATTATTATATTATCATTATATTCTTATATTATTATTATTATTATTATTATTTATTATTATATTATTATTATTATTATTATAATTATTATCACTATTATTATTATTTATTTTACTATTATCTTAATTATTAGTATTATTGCCAAAAAAATCTATTATATCTGATAATAATAACAATTAATAGAATAATAAGTCATAAGTTAATAATAATAATGCTAAGTGGTTATAATATTGTTATTAAGTATTTTTATTGTTATTCATCATTATATTATTTTGTACATGGTAGTATAATTGCAAAAAAAATAAGTATATAACCAGTAATAAGTACAGTAATAACGATACTAATTAAGATAATGATATAAATAATATAAAAAATCAGTTATTTTGTTTTCTTATTGTATACTATTATTATGGTTTGTGGTTATTAGTATTATTGCAAAAAAAATATATTACTCTAACTCAAATAATTGCAATAATAATGATAACAATGCAATAATGATGATAATAATTGCATAATGATGATTAATGATGATGATAATGATGATAATGATGATAAATGATGATGATAACGATAATAATGATGATAATCATGATAATGATGATGATAATACAGGAATTGTGTCCCATATTATGATGATAAAAAAGGTATAAGGAAAAACATTCCCAAAGTCGAAAAAAAGCGGGCAAAATCTAGCGAAATATAGGCTTTTAAGAGTATACTCCAAAATGACTTTTTTTCGAATTTTTTTGGTGATTTTGTGCAATATTAGAGGAATAATGATAATAAATTACCCAGAATTGTATTAATAATAACAATACTGATGATTAAAAGTGAGGAAAAAAAAAAAAGAGGAATTTTGATAACATTTTGAATATATTAAAATATTATTATTAGTATTATTATATTATTATTATTATTTATTATATTATTATTAGTATTATTATGAGTATTATTATTATTATTATTACTATTATCTTAATTATTAGTAGTATTGCCAAAAAATTAGTATATCTGTAATAATAACATAATAATAAAAGTATAAGTATAATAATATAATAATGCTATTGGTTATATATATTGTATTAGTATTATTATTGTTATTATAACATTATTATTATTTGTACGGTAGTATAATTGCAAAAATAATTATTATAACAGTAATAATTACATAATAACGATTACTAATTAAGATATTGATCTAAATAATAATTATAAAATGTTATTATTGTATTATGTATTGTTATTACTATTATATTTTTTGGTTATTAGTATTATTGCAGAAAAATATATACTATAACTCCAATAATTGCAATAATACTGATAAAACAATTGCAATAATGATGATAATAATTGCAAAATGATGATTATGATGATGATAATGATGATAACTTATGATAATGATGATGAAACGATAATAATGATATAATCAATGATAATGATGATGATATAACAGGAAATTGGGTCCATATATAATATAAAAAAGGTATAAGAAAAACATTCCCAAAAGTGAAAAAAGCGGCAAAAATCTAGCGAATATAGCCCTTTTGAGAGTATACTCCAAAATGACGTTTTTTCGATTTCTTTGGTGCTGTGGCAATTATTAGGGGAATAATGATAATAATTACCAGAATGTATTAATCATAACAATAATGATGATAAAGTGAGAATAAAGAGATTTGATAACATTGAATATTATTAAAATTATTATTATTATTATTATTATTATATATTATATTATTATTATTATTATTATTATTATATTATTATTATTATTATTATTATTATTATATTACTATTATCTTCATTATTAGTATTATTGCCAAAAAATTTATTATATCTGTAATAATAAAACAATAATAAATAATAAGTATAATTATGACAATAATTAATGGTGTGGTTATAATATTGTATTGATTATTATTGTTATTATCATCATTATTATTATTGGTACTGGTAGTATAATGCAAAAATAATTATTATAAACAGTAATTTAATTACAGTAAAAAACGATACTAATAAAAAAGAATATAAATAATAATTTTGATAAAATCTTTATTATTGTTATTATTATTGTTATTACTATTATTATTGTTGTGGTCATTAGTATATTGCAAAAATATATACTATAACTCCAATAATTGCAATAATAATGATTAGCATTGTCAATAATGGATGATGTTATATAATTGCAATAATGATGATAATGATGATGATAATGATGATAATGATGATGATAACGATAATAATGATGATAATCATGATAAGATGATGATAATAACAGGAATTGTGCTGTCCAATAGATATAAAAAAGGTATAAGGAAACACATTCCCAAAAGTCGAAAAAGCGGCAAAATCTAGCGAAATATAGCCTTTTGGAGAATATACTCCAAAATGACGTTTTTTTCGATTTCTTTGGTGATTTCGGGAAATTATTAGTGTAATAATGATAATAATTACCAGAATTTTATAATCAAACAATAAGATGATAAAAGTGAGAATAAAGAGAATTTTGATAACATTTGAATATTATAAAAATTATATTATTTTTTTATTATTATTATTATTATTATATAGTTATTATTATGATTAGTTATTATTATGTATTATACTATATCTGAATTATTAGTATTATGCCAAAAAATCTATTATATCTGTAATAATACCAATAATAATTAATAAGTATAAGTTAATAATAATTAATGCTAGTGGTTATAAATATTGTATTAGTATTATTATTGTATATCATCATTATTATAATCTGTAATGGTAGTATAATTGCAAAAAATAATATTATAACAGTAATTAATTACAGTAATAACGATACTAATTGAAGATAATGATATAAATTAATAATATTAAAATGTATGTATGTTATTATTATTGTATTACTATTAATACTTGTTGTGGATATTAGTATTATTGCAAAAATAATTACTAGAACTCAATATTGCAATAATAATGATAACATTGCAATAATTGGATTTATAATAATTGCAATAATGATGATATGATGATGATAATGATGATAACTGAGATAATGCTGATGATAACGATAATAATGATGATAATTCATGATAATGATGATGATAATAACAGGAATTGTGTCCATACATAAATATAGAGAAAAAGGTATAAGATAAAAAACATTCACAAAAAGTCGAAAAAATCGGCAAAATCTAAGCGAAATATAGAACTTTTGAGAGTAATACTCCACAAAATGAGGTTTTTCCCGATTCTTTGGTGATCTTGGGCAAGATTAGGGTAATAATGATCATAATTACCAGAATTGATTAATCATAATCAATAATGATGAAAAAGTGAGAATATAAAGAGGAATTTTGATAACATTTGAATTATTAGTAATATATTATATATATTATATTATATTATTATTATATTATTATTATTAGTATCATTATTATTATTATTATTATGTTATTATTATTACTATTATCTATAATGATTAAGGATATTGCCAAAAAATCTATTATATCCGCGTTAATAATAAACAATAATAATACTAAGTATAAGTATAATAATAATAATGCTAGTGGTTCTAATATTGTTATTAGTATTATTATTGTTATTATCATCATTATATTATTTGGTACTTGGTAGTATAATTGCAAAAATAATTATTATAACAGTAATAATTACAGTAATAACGATACTAATTAAGATCTTGATATAAAGAATAATTATAAAATCGTTTATTATGTTATATTATTGTTATTACTATTATTATTGTTGTGGTTATTAGTAGTATTGCAAAAATATATACTTAACTCCAATAATTGCAATAATAATGATAACAATTGCAATAATGATGATAAATAATTGCAATATGATGATAATGTGATGATAATGATGATAATGATGATGATAAAACGATCATAATGATGATAAATCAATGATTATGATGATGATAATAACAGGAATTGTGTCCATATATAATATAAAACAGGTATAAGAAAAACATTCCAAAAGGTCGAAAAAAAGCGGCAAATCTAGCGAAAATAGCCTTTTTGAGAGATACTCAAAATGGGACGTTGTTCGATTTCTTTGGTGATTTTGGCACCAATTATTAGGGGAATAATGATAATAATTACCAGAATTGTATTAATCATAACAATAATGATGATTAAAAGTTGAGAAAAAAGAGAATTGTGATAACAGTTCAAATATTATTAAAAGATTATATTATTATATATTTTATTATTATTATTATTATTATTCTTATATTATATATTATTATTATTATTATTATTATTATTATCACATTATTATTTATTATTATTACATTATCTTATTATTAGTATTATGCCAAAAAATCTATTATATCTGTAAATAATAACAATAATAATAATAAGGATAAGTCTAATAATAATAATGCTATGGTTAATAAAATTGGTATTAGTATTATTATTTTATTATCATCATTATTATTATTTGTACTGGTAGTATGATTGCAAAAAACTTATTATAACAGTAATAATTCAGTAATACGATACTAATTAAGATAATGATATAAATAATAATTATAAAATCGTTATTATTGTATTATTATTGTTATTACTATGATTATTGTTGTGGTTATTAGTATTATTTTCAAGAATATATACTATAACTCCAATAATTGCAATAATAATGTAACAAATTGCAATAATGATGATAATAATTGCCTTATAATGATAATGATGATGATAATGATGATAATGATGATAATGATGATGATAACGATAATAATGATGGATAAGCATGATAAAGATGATGAATAATAACAGGAAATTGTGTGTCCATATATAAATTAAAAAAGGTATATAAGAAAAAACATTCCCAAAAGTCGTAAAAGGCGAAAAAATTTTCTAAGGGCGAAATTACCTTTTGAGAGTAACTCCAAAAAATGACGTTTTTTTTCGATTTCTTTGGGTGATTTTTCGGCAATGATTAGGGGTAAATCAATGATAATAATTACTAGAATTGTATTAATCATAACAATAATGATGATAAAAGTGAGAATAAAGAGAATTTATAACATTTGTCAATATTATTAAAATTACTATTATTATTATTATTATCCTTATTATTATATTATATTATTATTATTATTATATTATTAATTAGGATCATTTATTATTATTATCATTATTCATTACTATTATCTTAATTATTAGTATTATTGCCAAAAAATCTATTATATCTGTAATAATAACAATAATAATAATTAAGTAAAGTATAATAAATAATAATGCTAGTGTTTATAATATTGTTAGTAGTATATATTGTTATTATCATCATTATTATTATTTGTACTGGTAGTATTATAATTTGCAAAAATAATTATTATAACGGTAAGAATTTACAGTAATAACGATACTAATTAAGATAATGATATAAATAATAATGATAAAATCGTTATTATAGTAATTATTATTGTATACTATATTATTGTTGGGGTTATTAGTATTATTGGAAAAATATATACTATAACTCAATTAATGCAAGAAGAATGATAAACAATTGCAATAATGATGATAATAATGAATAATGTGATGATGATAATGTGATAATGATGATGATAACCGAAAATAATGATTGATAATCATGATTAATGAGATGATAATAACAGGATTGTGGTTCCATATATATATAAAAAAGGTATAAGAAAAACATTCCCAAAAGTCGAAAAATAGCGGCAAAAATCTAGCGAAATATAGTCCCTTTTGAAGTATACTCCAAAAATGACGTTTTTTCGCTTTCTATGGTGATTCGGCCAATTATTAGGTAATAATGA
Organism: Penaeus monodon; assembly: GCF_015228065.2. Taxonomy (NCBI): domain Eukaryota; kingdom Metazoa; phylum Arthropoda; class Malacostraca; order Decapoda; family Penaeidae; genus Penaeus; species Penaeus monodon. The sequence continues at coordinate 21,081 of NW_023657568.1, forward strand.
TAATAATGACCAGAATTGTATTAATCAAATAACAATAATGATGATAAAGTGAGAATAAAGAGAATTTTGATAACATTTGAATATTATTAAAATTATTATTAATTAGTATTATTATTATATATTATTTATTATATTTTTTATCAGATTATTATTATAATTATTATTATTATTATATCTTAATTATTAGTATATTGTCAAAAAATCTATTATATCTGTGATATAAACAATAATAATAATAAAGTATAAGTATAATTAATAAAATGCTAGTGGTTATAATATTGTGTATTCGTATTATTATTGTTATTATCATCAGTATTATTATTTCTTACTTGTAGTATAATTGCAAAAATAATCTTATAACAGTAATAATTATAGTAATAACCGATACGAATTAAAATAATGATATAAATAATAATTTATAAAATCGTTATTATGTTATTTTTATTGTTATTACTATTATATTGTTGGGTTCTTAGTATTAATTACAAAAAATATATACTAAACTCCAATTAATTGCAATTAATAATGATAAGCAATTGCAATAATGATGATATAATTGCATAATGAGTATAATGATGATGATAAGATGATAATGATGATAATGATGATGATAACGATAAATAATGATGATAATCATGATAAGGCTGATGATGATAATAATAGGAAATTGTGTCCATATATAATATAAAAAAAGGTATAAGAATAAACATCCAAAAGGGGAAAAAAAAAAAAAAGCGGCAAAAATATAGCGAAATATAACCTTTTCAAAAAGTATACTCCAAATGACCAGTTTTTTGTTATTTCTTTGGTGATTTCGGCAATTATTAGGGTAATAATGATAATAATTACCAGAATCTGTTTAATCATAACAATAATGATGATAAAAGTGAGAATAAAGAGAATTTTGATAACATTTGAATAGGTATTAAAATTATTATTATATTATTATATTATTATGATTATTATTATTATTATTATTATTATTATTATTATTATATTATATTATTATTATCATCATCATTTTTATTATGATTTATTATTATTAATAGTATTATTATATACTATTATCTCGTAATTATTAGTATTTATTGCCCATAAAAATCTATTATATCTGTAATAATAACAATAAATAAGAATAGGTATAAGTATAATAATAATAATGATAGTGGTTAATAATATTGTTATTAGGTATTATTATTGTTTATTATCCTCTATTATGATTTGGTACTGGTAGTATAATTGCAAAATAATTATTAGAAACAGTAATAATTACAGTATAACGATACTAATAATATAATGATATAAATAATAATATAAAATCGTTATTATTGTTATTATTAGGTTATTATTACTATCTATTATTGTTGTGGTTCTTAGTATTATTGCAAAAATAATACTATAAACTCCAATAATTGCAATACAATAATAATGATAACAATTGCAATAATGATGATAAAATTGCAATAATGATGATAATGATGATGATAATGATGATAATGATGATGATAACGATAATAATGATGATCTCATGATAATGAGGATGATAATAAACAGGGAATTGTGTCCCATATATAATATAAAATGGTATAGAAAAAACATTCCCAAAAGTCGAAAAGCGTCAAAATCTAGCGAAATATAGCCTTTTGAGAGTATACTCCAAAAATGATGGTTTTCGATCTCCTTGGTGATTTTCGGCAATTATTAGGGCACTTAATGATAATAATTACCAGAATTGTATAATTCATAACAATAATGATGATAAAAGTGAGAATAAAGAGAATTTGATAACATTTGAATATTATTAAAATTCATTATATTATGATTAATTATTATTAATTATTATATTATTACTTTTTATTTATTATTAATTACTATTATTATTATATTATATTATTATCATTATTATTATTATATTACTATTATTTAATTAATTAGTATTATTGCCAAAAATCTATTATATCTGTAATAATAACAAATAATAATAAAAAGTTTATGTATAATAATAATAATGCTAGTGGTTATACTATTGTTATTAGTATTATTATGTTATTATCATCATTTCTATTATTTGTACTGTGTAGTTTAGTATAATGCAAAAATAATTATGTATAAACAGTAATAACGATAATTAATTAAGATAATGATTAAATAATAATTATAAAATAGTGTTATTGTTATGTATATTGTTTTAATAGTATTATGTTCGGATATAGTTATTATTGCCAAAAAATAATACTATAACTCCAATAATTGCAATAATAATGATAACAATTGCAATAATGATGATAATAATTGCAATCAATGATGATAATGAGGATGAATAATGATGATAATGATGATAATGATGATGATAACGATAATAATGATGATAATCATGATAAAGATGATGAAATAACAGGAAATGTGTCCATATATAATATAAAAAGTATAAGAAAAAACAATTCCCAAAAGTCGAAAAAAAGCGGCACAAAATCTAGCGAACGAAATATAGCCTTTTGAGAGTTATACTCCAAAAAGACGTTTTTTTCGATTTATTGTGGGGATTTCGGCAATATCTAGTGGTAATAATGATAATAATTACCAGAATTGTATTAATCATAATAGATATAATGATGATAAAAAGTGAGAATAAGAGAATTTTGATAAATTGAATATTATTAAACTTATTATTATTCATTATTATTTATTATTATTATTATTATTATTAATATTATTCATATTATTATTATATCTTATCTTAATTATTAGGATATTGACAAAAAATCTATAGATCTGTAATAATAACAAAGAATAATAATAAGTATATATATAAAATAATAATAATGCTAGTGGTTAATAATATTGTTATGAGTTATTACTATTGTATATCATCATTAGATTATTTGTACTGTAGTATAATTGCAAAAAAAATTATTATAACAGAATAATTAACAGTAATAACGTACTAATTAAGATAATGATATAAATAATAATCATAAAATCGTTATATGTTATTAATATTGGTATTACTATTATTATGGTTGTGGTTATTAGTATATTGCAAAAAATATACTATAACTCCAATAATTGCAATAATAATGATAGCAATGCAATAATGATGATAATAATTGCAATAATGATGATAATGATGATGATAATGATGATAATGATGATAATGATGATGATGAACGATAAAATGATGATAATCATGATAATGATGATGATGATAATAACAGGAATTGTGTCCATTATATAATATAAAAAAGGTATAAGAAAAAACATTCACAAAAGTCGAAAAAAGCGGGCAAAATCTAGCGAAACATAGCCTTTTGAGAGTATACCCAAAATGACGTTTTTTCGATTTCTTTGGTTTTTTTCGGTGATTTCGGCAATTATTAGGGTATAATGATAATAAATTACCAGAATTGTATTATCATAACAATAATGATGATAAAAGTGAGAATAAAGAGAATTTTGCTAGCATTTGAATATTATCAAAATTATTTTAGTATTATTAGTATTATTATTCTATTATTAATTATTTAGATTATTATTATTATTATATTATAGTATTATTATATTATTAGTATTAACTATCTTAATGATTAGGAGTTATGCCAAAAAATCTATAAATACTATCTGTAATAATCACAATAATAATAAAGACAATATAAGGTATAATAATAATAATGCTAGTGGTTAGAATATTGTTATTAGTATTATTATTGTTATTATCATCATTATTATATTGTACTGGTAGTATAATTGCAAAACTAATTTATAACAGTATAATTACAGTTAATAACGATACTAATTAGATAATGATATAAAGTAATAATATAAAATCGGTTATTGTTATTATTATTGTTATTACTATTTATTTATGTTGTGTTATTAGTATATTGCAAAATATATATACTATAATCCAATAATTGCAATAATAAAGATAACAATGCAATAACGATGATAAGAATTGCAATAATTGATGATAATGATGATGAAATGAGGTAATGATGATAATGAGCATGATAACGATAATAATGGATGACAAGCATGATAATGATTGATGATAATAAACAGAATTGTGTCCATATAATAATATAAAAAAGGTATAAGAAAAACATTCCAAAGTCGAAAAAAGCGGCAAAATCTAGCGAAATATAGCCTTTTTATGTAGTATACTTCAAAATGACGTTTTTTTTATGTCTTTGGTGATTTCAGCAATTATTAGGGTAAATGATAATAATACAAGAACTGTATAATCATAACAATTACTGATGATAAAAGTGAGCATAAAGAGATTTTGATAACATTTGAATATTATTAAAATTATTATTATTATTATTTTATGATTATAATTATGATTATATTATTATATTATTATTATTATTATGTTATATTATTATATTTATTATTACATTATCTTAATATTAGTATTATGCCATAAACTCATTATATCTGTAATACTAACAATAATAATAATAAGTATAAGTATAATAATAATAATCCGCTAGGTATATAATATTGTTATTAGTATTATATTCTTATTATCCATCATTATTATTATTGTACTGGTAGAAATTGCAAAAAATAATATTATAACATTAATAATTACAGTAATAACGATACTGAATTAAGATAATGATATAACTAATAATATAAAATCGTTATTTGTATTGTTATTATTATTGTTATTACTATTATTATTGTTGTGGCTATGAGTTTTTAATTATTGCAAAAATATATACTATAACTCCAATAATGCAAAACTAATGATAAACAATTGCAATAATGAGGATACTAATTGCAATAATGATGATAATGATGATGATAAACAATAATAATGATGATTAAGCAGACAATGATGATGATTTAATAACAGGAATTGTGTCCATATATAATATAAAAAAGGTATAAGAAAAACTTCCCAAACGTCGAAAAAGCGTGCAAAATCTAGCGAAATAGAGCCTTTTGAGAGTAGACTCCAAAATGACGTTTTGTTCGATTTCTTTGGATACTTCGGCATTTATTAGTGCAATAATGATAATAATACCAAGAGTTAATAGTAATCATAACAATAATGATGAAAAAAGTGAGAATAAACAGAATTTTGATAACATTTGAATATTATTATACTATTATTACTACTATTAATACCATTTTATCATTATAATTATATGATTATTATTATTATTATTATTATTATTATTATTATTTATTATTGGGTATTATCTTAAATATTTGTATTATTGCCAAAAAATCTATTATATCTGTAATAATAACAATAATAATAATAAGTATAAGTATAATAATAATAATGTAGGGTTATAATATGTTATTAGTATTATTTTTGTTATTATCATATTATTATTATTTGTACTGGAGTATAATTGCAAAAAAATAATTATTATAACAGTAAATAATTACAGGAATAACGATACTAATTAAGAAATGATATAAATACTAATTATAAAATCGTTATTATTGGGTTTATTATTGTTATTACTATTATTATTGTTTTGGTTATTAGTATTATTGCAAAAATATATACTTTTAAAATCCAATAATTTCAATAATAATGATAAACAATTGCAATAATGAGATAATAATTGCAATAATGATGAAATGATGATGATAATGATGATAATGATGATAATGATGATGATAAAAGATAATTTAAAGATGATAATATGATAATGATGATGATAATAACAGGAATTTGTGTCCCTATATAATATAAAAAAGGTATAAGAAAAACATTCCCCAAAAATCGAAAAAGCGGCAAAATCTAGCGAAATATAGCCTTCTGAGAGTAACTCCAAAAATGATGTTTTTTCGATTTCTTTGGTGATTCGGCAAAATTTTTAGGGTAAATAATGATAATAATTACCAAGAATTGTATTAATCATAACAATAATGATGATAAAAGTGAGAATAAAAAGAATTTGATAAACCCTTTGAATATTATCAAAATTATTATTATTATTATTATTATTATTATTATATTTTATTATTATTATTATTATTATTATTTTTATTATTATTATTATTATTATTACTATTATCTAATTTTTAGTATTATTGCCAAAAAATCTATTATATCTGTAATAATAACAATAATAATAATAATAATATGATAAAATAATATTAATAAG
>NW_023657569.1:10000-27204 GCF_015228065.2 Penaeus monodon
TGTTTAATAATAATGAAAATAAGAAATAATAAAAAAATAAAAAACTTTAATAAAAATTTATAATAAAATAATGATAACAATATCTCCCCGAAAAGGGCTAGGGGGGATGTTCTTTCGGGGGACTTTGGTTCGGGGCAAGTGGGGGGCTGATACCATTTAATCTCAACCACTGGGGCAGGTTTGGAACGAGGGGGCAGGTTTGGGAAACCCGCTGGGGAAAGGGTTCGAACGCGCCGCCAGCTGAGTGAACCCCCCCTCAGGATCCTCAAGCCAAACTGCACCAAAAAGGGTAATGAATAAATAAAGATATAATAGTTAAAAATGAGATCTACATTTTTATGTTATTGTTATTATTTTTTTTTAAAATTTTCAGTGGGGTTAAAATTTTCATTATTATTAATAGGATTATTATTTTAAATTTTTATTATTTTATTATTTTTTTTTTTTTTATTATTTTTTTTTTTTTGGGTTTTGTAGTAATAGTAATAGCATTAAATATCATTATTATCTTTTTTATCATTATTACTATTAGGGGACTATTATTACTATGATTTTATTATTACTATTATTATAATTTATTTATAATTTTTTATTATGATTATTATTATTATTATTATTAAATTTTTAATTTATTATTTTTTTAAATTTTCTATTATTATTTTATTTTTATTATTATTATTTTTTATTATTATTTCTACTTTCTTTATCATTATTTTTATTTTTATGTTATTACTATTTATAAATATTAAATTACCAAAAGGTTTTTGATTATTATTTGTATTATTATCATTATGGAAATTTTATTTTATTTTTATCATTTTCATTTTTTATCATTATTATTTTCTTTATTATTATATTATTTTTCATCATTATTATAATTATTTATTATTTTATTATTATGAGATGATTTATGATGATGATTGATGATGATGATGGGTGATGATGATGATGTGATGGATGATGAAGATGATGTTTTATGATGATGTAGATGATTTTATTATTTTATTTAATTAAACATTATTTTAATTTTCATCATAATTTATCATATCCCTATTTATCTTTTTTATAATCACCATCATTATGATTTTTTTATTATTATTATTATTATTATTAATATCGCAGGATCATTTTCTCTATTATAATTTTTTTTTCAAATTTTCATTTATCATTAAATTTTTTCTTTAATTTATCCGCTTGTCTCCCAAAAACCCATTTGTCATATTAAAATTGTTTTTCATTAATTTTTTCCCTTATCCTTACCGCCAATTTTTTTTATTATATTTTAAATTTTTTTATTTATTTTTTATTCCCATTATAATTATTTCTACTCTTTTTATTTTTCATCACCATTTCTATTATTTTTGCAGGGGTTATTATTTTTCTTATCATTTTTATTTTTTTTGTTTTTCGTCCCTTTTTACGGGCATTATTTCATTTTCTTTATAATTTTAATCATTTATTATTTATTTCCCCCTTTTTATTATCATAAGTTCATTATTTCTACTACTAAATACTAAATTTTTATTATTATTATTTTATTATCATTTTTTATTATTTCATTATTTTTACATTTTTATTTTTATTTTTATTTTATTAAATTTTATTATTATCATCATTTATTATATTGTCAAATGTTATCATTTTTTATTGTTAAATTTTCATTATCATCATTTGATTTATTTTTTTAATATTTTTATTTTTACCTTTTATTAAATTTTATCATTATTTATATCGTTATTAAATTTTAATGAAAATATTATTTATTATTTTTGTTATCGTGGGTACTATTATTGTTTTTTTTATCTTTAAAATTTTACCATGTTTTTTTTTACTATTATAAAATCTATCACCTCATCATCATTTTATTAGATCATTATCATTTATATATTTTAAATTTTTATTATTATTAATTAAATTATTTGTAATTCATTAAATTTTATTTTGTTATTATATTAAATTTTTATCATTTTTTATTTTTATTTTTTAATTTTTAAATTTTTATATTATTTTTTATTAATTTTTATTTTTATTATTTTATTATCATTTTATAATAATAATAATAATGATTTTATTATTTTTATTATATTATTTTTTAATTTCTTATTATTTTTATTATAATGATAATAATGATAATAATTTGTAGTTTGTAGGATCATTGGGTTTTTAATATTAAAAATTTTATTTCTATTATTATTTTTATTATATTTTACTACTATTTTTTTAATATTATATTATTATTATTATTTTTATTATTTTTATTATGATAACCTTTTTTACTATTATTGCTGTTGCTAATTTTTTATTAATAATTATTTTCATTTTATTTTTAAACAATATCATTATGATCATTTGGTTTTCACTATTATTTAAAAAATTTGTTATTATTATTATTATCATTATTTTTGTAGTTTTGATGATGATTACAAAATTTTTTCATTATTTTTTAAATTTTTATTGTTTTCATTTAATTATTATTTTTAATTATTTTTTTGTTATTGTTCTTCTTCTTCTTCTTTTTTCTTCTTTTCTTTTATTACCATTATTTTCATTCCCCATTTTATTATTATAAATTTCTATCATGATTTTTTATTTATTTTTATCATCCAAACATCATTATTATTTTGATTATTTTCATAATTTTCAATTAAATTATCCCTATTTTCATTATTTTCATTATCATTTCATAATAAGTTTTTATATTAATAATTAAAATAAAGATAAAAAAAAAAAAATTTTATTATTTTCAAAGCTATATTATTGCATTTTTTATAATTCATCAATTTTAATTTTTTTTTTTGTAATTTTCATTTTTCATTAAATTTTTTATTATTATCATTGTTTTTAGTATTAAATTTTTATTATTATTATATTATTAAATTTTTTTATTATTAATATTTTTATTATTTTTAAAAAATTTTTATTATTTTTTATTTTTTCATATCATTAAAATAATAATAATAATAATATTAAAACTATTACTTTTATTTTGTTTTTATTATCATTGCAAATATTATTATAATCTTTTTTTTTGTTACATTGTTTTTATCATTTTCATCAACTAAAATTTTTCATTTTTTATTATCATTTCATTTTCCCTATTATTATTTTATTATTATTATTTTTATTATTATTATTATATAAAATTTCCATTATCAATTTTTTTATCTTTGTTATTGTTATATTATCATTAAATTTTTCAAACCCTTTTTATTAGTTTTTCATCAGTAGCTGATGTGATTTGATGATTTATGAATAAAAGATGATGATGAAGGGAAAATGATGATGAGATGAATGATGATGATGATGATGATTTATGGTGATATTGGGAAAATGAGATGTGATGATGATGAGATGATTTATGAAAATGGTGATGAGATGATGAAGATGATTTTTTATTATTTGTGGGAGTAGTAGAGTAGTAAAATAAAATAAAAAAATTATTATTACTTTAAATTTTCATTATTTAAATTTAAGTATTTTTGCTGTTTTTTTCTTTATCTTCAATGATATGTCAGTTTTTTCCTCCGGGAAAAATGAAAAGAGACTGAGGTACCCCCAAACCCCCCCGGGGGGGGGGGTAATTTATTTGTAGAACTGCTCATCGACCCCGGGTTTAAAGGGTACGGGCCCCCCATCTTTAAATCCCTCAATTTAAAGTTGAATTTTAGGTAGCAACTTTTCATTTCAGTTCCTCTTCCTCTTCATTTCTTTTGATAAAACTTTATTCCCCCCAAGGTTTTTCTTTTTAAAAGAGTTTGACGCCGCCCCTTCGGGCCGTTCCAAAACTTTTTTTAAAATTTCGGTTCATATTAATTCGAGGGAAAATTTTATATATATTAATAAATTTTTAAAATTTTAAAAATTTTAATTATAAATATATAAAATTTTTTTATATATTTTTAAAAATATATATAAAATCATAAATATATTTTATATATATATATTTTTTATAAATTATATAAAAATTATATAATAATTTCCCTAATTTTAAAATTCATTTCTAGATTTTTAGGTTTTAATTAAAAATATATAATATATATTAAAATTTTATATAATAAATTTATATATATTTTATATTTTTAAATTTATAGAAAAGGATCACCACACACAAAACCCCGGGGTTTCCCCCCCCACTCAGGGTTTTTAAATATATTTCGCCAAATTTTAGGGGTGTTTAAAGCAGAAAAATTTGGGCGGGGAAAGCTTAGGGCCCTAGAGCAAAAAAGTACGGTTTTACGCCCCGCCCCTCAAGGACACTAACACTTCCCAAAAAGAAATTTTAAAAAATAAAATATATATATAAAATATATTTTATATATTATTTTATATATAATTTTAAATATATTTTAATATTACATACACCCGTATTATGGATATATATACATATATATACATTTATCACACAAACCCCAATATTTATATATATATATAATATATATATTATAAAAAAATATATATATATATATATATTTTGGGACTAACAAAAACCCCCACCAAAAACGTATATATAGATGAAAAATATACAATTTATATACGTATTGGTAAATATAAAATAGGGGGTAGGGGGTACATAATTTCAGGTTGTATTAATATATAGGGATAAATGAAATTTTTCATCAGCATACAAAAAAATGTAAAGTGTGTGGGGGTTTTTTATAAAATTTCACCTGGTTTTTTATTTAATTTTATGTATTATAAAATGTATATCTACCGAATAAAGCGGGATACAAAAAAACCCCACGAGCAAAACCCCCACGCACAATATGTGTTTTGGGAATTTTATATATATTATAACCCATTTTTATTTGTTTTTTTAAATTGGTTAAATTTTTAAAAATTTGGGTTTTAAAATTTTTGTCATAACCCATCCGTTTCTCTTGTTTTTTCTAATCATGATCAAAGCTAAAGATTTTCAAACGCCCGCACGGTGGGCCCTAATTATGAAAGGTTTTCCCGTTAATATAATGATTACACTTTCATTTGGGTATAGTTGTGAACCCTCAAGTAAGCTAGAATTAGTTTGCCATGTCACACAGTAACTGTGACCGTCACTAGGAAGGGGAAATCCCAAAAGGATATAAAAAGGGGCTTCAGGGCATCCTTGCTCAGTGTGTTGTGACACTGCTATCGGCTCCGTCAGTTTCTCGTGTGAGTTGCTGTTGTAGGAATCTTCAGAACAGTGATGTAAATACTGATATATACAGTATATATGACACAATATGTATACACATATGTATTCAATTATTTATATAATATATATATGTATATATATATTGTGTGTGTTACGTATATATTGTATTTCTAGTAACCTGCACACAAGTACATATTTTGTGCACATATATGTGTTTATTATGAACGATTGCGAGGGTTGAATGGAAAATGTATGGCGAACATTCTTATTCCTTTGTTATAGATTTTATCGTTTATTAATTTCATCCATCTACAGTTAGCTGTAAGTTACTTTGAGATTTTTTCCCATGCATACGAAGTAGTATCTGAAATCACAAACTAAGCGCCTCTTTTTTTCCACAGCTGAATCAACGCAACCATGACACGTGTGATGTTCCTGGCGGCGATCGCTGCTTTCGCCATCTGTGCTGAGGCGGCTTCACTGGGTAATCAATTGTTTTCCCTATAATTTTGTATTAAGAGTGACTCTGTTTCACCTCATGATATTGACGTCTCTTTCACCTCCATCTTGAATGATACATGTAACAGTGCTATGGTTCACAATGAAAATCATAAAAAATCTTATATTTCAGGACCTCAAGGGAGCTGCACCGAGCAAAACGTCAGTTCTCTTGGGTGAGTTGATGACGTAGTATTCCTCCTGAATTACAGTTAAAGATAATATAAACGATAATTCAGTAACTTTTGTATATCATAAATGCTGAGAAATGCAAAGCCAGTGTGTACACTATGTATCAATTAATCTTAATTTATTTTCAGTCGAGCGACCAAGACGTTAGCAATACGGTGTAGACACACCCGGCGGAGAGCAGTTTGTCAGTTCACACAACACTTTCCTCGGCAACAATCAAAGAGTCGGCCAACTAGGTTTCGGGGCCAACAACAAGCAGTTGTGCATCAAGGTTTCTCACTGTTCGGACCCAGCAAACAAAGAAGTAGAACAGATTGCGAAAGGAGGTGGTTTCCAGCACCAGACTGTCAGTCAAAAGGGTAGCATCTTCGGACACAGCAGCCAGAGAGTTATTCAGCAGGGAGGTACTAAACAGATTGTGACTGGCAAGTAAGGACCGAATCCAGCCTTGCCGCTGTGTTGCTGTAAGAACTGGTTGACTTTATTCCTTCATGGTCAAAGAATTGACCAGGAATTGGTATTGTATGTGATTGTTTCAGTCGAAATTCCTCGGAATCAAATAGAAATTCCTTTGCAGTAATTTTGTTTATATTACACGGGAGTTTCCCAGATTCAAAATATGACGTATAAAAAGGTTCTCACACACTCATGTGAGATGACATATATTTGTATGTTTCAGTGAATTTACTAATTGCAATTAAATGAATTTGAAAAAGTGACGAGAAGCATGAGGATAAAATGACACTATCCATATAACTGCTTTATAAATGAGAACACAAGCAACGATCGGAGACTGCAATTAGAGGCACATACAGACATGGTTGAATTACAGAATCATACACACTAGAAAAACGGAAACAGGAAAAGAGCAATAACTTTTGTGTCTTAATCATTTTGGTTAACATAATAAGTCATCGTTTTTTTTTCCTTAACGAATACTTTACGGCTTCTATTAACTAACTTAAGGAGCCTAAACTAATCTCCCAACATGCAGCACTTACTTGTGTAAATATTTGTGCATAAGGATTGAATGAAACCCAATTGGAGAAGAAAGCACACGCACACGCTTAATATATATATAATATATATATATATACTATATATATAATATATATATATATATATATATATATCATATAACATATATATATATATATATATACTATATATGTATATATATATATATATATATATATATATACTTGTTTATTTATATATATACACACATAGACACACACACTCGTTTATTTATATACACTCACACACACACACACACACGCACACATATTTATTGTATTCATGTATTATATATGTGAATATATATAATATATGTTATATATGCTGTATATATTTTATATACTGTATATATTATATATACTGTATATATGTGTGTTTGTGTCTTTTATAGATGGACACACACCCACACCCACACACATATATACACACACATCTCTCTGTCTCTTTTATGTATATATATACATATATGCACATATATTGAATATATATAGTGTTAATATATATGCATATATCCTCCATGTATATCCATATACATATATTTATATATATTTCATATTTATACATATATACTTAATTTACATCTATACATACAAAGGCAAACATATACACACATATATAACTCAGTTCGTTGTCGCTTGCAACCTCGTTCAAGCAGCTCTTGCGACGTCGCTGTGCCCAAACTGCTTCGGTTTCGGATACATCAGCTGCGTGGGAGGGGGTAGCCTGCTGCATGGGTTGCTTGCTCCTCACTCACTCTTTCGCCAAGGCGAGGACAGAGTCAATAATACCAAATCGACATCGACTGATGGTGGCCGTCTTATATAAATCCACACACACACACACACACACGCACATACACACATCACACATAAATCACACACATGCACACACACACACCACACACACACACACACACACACACACACACACACACACACACACACACACACACACACAGTTATGCGACCCCAGAAATGCAAGCACGCGATCCTGATTACTCAAGGTGGCAGAGCATTCCTCCTCATCCGGCCCGGCGCCAACATCCCCGTCAAAGCCCACACTTATCAGTAACAGAGAAGATAACACAAGTACGCAATCACACAATCACACCAGTAACAGTAAGAGGAGAAACAAGCGATTGGAAAACGACAAGAAAGCAGCAGAGTCTCCTACCCCCACCATCCCCCAGTGGAGTCATGGAAAGTTCCCCAGCCTGTCAGTGGCATCACGGTGCCAGGTGTGCTAAATAGTAAACTACATTCAAAACATACTAAGACAGGAAACGTCTAAACCCAAGTAATGGGGAAGAACTCGTACCTCTCGTACGGGCTGTAGCGCGATACGAGAGGTGGTTTACACCTATCAGATGATGTGTACAATGTTTAGAAATAGATAATGTATTATGTCATGATTGGATTCTCCCATATGACCTTATAAGATGAATAGAAGGCAAGTGAGCACTTTTTGAATTGCATTATATTACATATTCAGCTAAGCAAAGGATGTTAAGTGTGAAGTTATGCAAAGATAAAAAGGAACTTATAAATACTAACGCAAGAGAGGTCATAGCAACTGTGCTTAAAAATCAAATTTAAAACACAAAATACTCATATGGGCCAGTGTTTACAAATGAGTGTCACCGTAAGGTACAAACTGTAGAACCAGGCAGAAATAAGATTTAAAATGAAATAAATTAGACTATTATGCACTAGGTACTCAAGAATATTTATTGATTAATGCATTTAAGGGAACCTCCAGAATTACTGATAATTACCTGGAAGAACATATACCTGAGCCTACCACTTTTTCCATCACCGAAAGCAAAGTGCAACCCAGATGCTCAAATCAGAACATCCTCAGCTCAAACTAGGATGAACAATTGGTTACGCCCCATCTTTCTGATCTCTCAATGATATGTCAGTTCCTCTTCCTCCTGAAAGTGAAAATGAGACTGAGGTACCCCAACCCCACGGGGAGGGTATCTCATTCTGTAGAACTGCCTCATCGACCCGGTTAATGGGTACGCCCGCCATCTTTAACATCCCTCAATAATGTTGAATTTTTAGGTAGCTAACTACTATTTCAGTTCCTCTCCTCCTTCACTTTCTTCGATAATCTAGTTCTCCAGTTTTCTTTTTCAATGAGTTTGATCGCCGCCGTTCGACCGTTCCAAGCTTTTTTTAAATTACGGTTCATATTTATATTCGAGGAATATATATATATATATATATGTATATATATATATATATATATATATATATATATATACATATGCATATATATATATTCATACTAGATGATTATGTATATATATATATATATATATATATATATATATAATATATATATATTTATATTATACGAGAGGATCACACACACACCGTGGTCCCCCGCCACCCAGGTTTTAACTATATTGCGCCATTTCAGGGTGTGTTTAAAGCACGAAATTGGTCGAACGCTTGCCGTAAACGCCAGAAGTACGGAACACGCACGCTCTCACGGACACTAACACTCTCCAATAGAAATGTAAACAATATATAGATATATATATATATATATATATATATATATATATATATATATATATATATATACATACACCCGTATATTATGTATATATATACATATATTATATATATATATATATATATATATATATATATATATATATATAATATACCACACACACATATATATATATGTACTAACAAACACACACACGTATATATAGATTGAACATATACATATATCATATACGCTATTGGTTATCTGCGAGGGTTAATTTACAAAGATTTAAAAAAATTCTCATCTCTTTATTACAGATTTGATTTAATTTCATTTCATATACTGTCGGCTATATTAGTGTACTTAGCATCAGCAGAACATGCACTGAAAATAAATCTGAATCATATATTCTTCTTTTTCCACAGCTGAAGCAAGGCAATCATGACGCGCGTGATCTTTCTGGCGGCGATCGCTGCTTTCGCCATCTGTGCCGAGGTGATCAACTCCAGTCCAGGCAGAGGAGGCTCAGGGATTTCTTTTGATTATATATATATATATGTATATATAGATATGTGTATGTGTGAACATACATGCAGAGTTGTATTCATATATATGTATACATGAATATAATTCATGCATGCATACATAGAAATAGATATTTGTGTGTGGGTTTGTATATATACACCTATGTTTTGTATGATGTATGTATTCATACATGTATATCTACAGATATATGCATGCATACAAAAACACACGAGCACACACACACGCACATATATGTGTTTATGAATTATATATATACTTATTGTTATTTTTGTTTATTTAAATTGGTTTACTTTAATAACTTAGTTTTAATTATGTCATAACTATCAGTACTCTGTTTTTTCTAATCATGATCAAAGCTAATGATTTACATCGCAGCATCGGTGTGACCCTAATTATGGAAAGGTCCTGTTAATATAATGATTACACTTGCATTTGTGTATAGTTGTGAACCCTCAAGTAAGCTAGAATTAGTTTGCCATGTCACACAGTAACTGTGACGTCACTAGGAAGGAGAAATCCCAAAAAGGATATAAAAAGGGGCTTCAGGGCATCCTTGCTCAGTGTGTTTGTGACACTGCTATCGGCTCCGTCAGTTTCTCGTGTGAGTTGCTGTTGTAGGAATCTTCAGAACAGTGATGTAAATACTGTATATACAGTATATATGACACAATATGTATACACATATGTATTCAATTATTTATATAATATATATATGTATATATATATATATTGTGTGTGTGTTACGTATATATTGTATTTCTAGTAACCTGCACACAAGTACATATTTTGTGCACATATATGTGTTTATTATGAACGATTTGCGAGGGTTGAATGGAAAATGTATGGCGAACATTCTTATTCCTTTGTTATAGATTTTATCGTTTTATTAATTTCATCCATCTACAGTTAGCTGTAAGTTACTTTGAGATTTTTTTCCCAATGCATACGAAGTATATCTGAATCACAAACTAAGGCCTCTTTTTTTCCACAGCTGAATCAACGCAACCATGACACGTGTGATGTTCCTGGCGGCGATCGCTGCTTTCGCCATCTGTGCTGAGGCGGCTTCACTGGGTAATCAATTGTTTTCCCTATAATTTTGTATTAAGAGTGACTGTTCACCTCATGATATTGACGTCTCTTTCACCCTCCATCTTGAATGATTACATGTAACAGTGCTATGGTTCAAACAATGAAAATTCATAAAAAAATCTTATATTTCAGGACCTCAAGGGGAGCTGCACCGAGCAAAACGTCAGTTCTCTTGGGTGAGTTGATGACGTAGTATTCCTCCTGAATTACAGTTAAAGATAATATAAACGATAATTCAGTAACTTTTGTATATCATAAATGCTGAGAAATGCAAAGCCAGTGGTGTACACTATGTATCAATTAATCTTAATTTATTTTTCAGTCGAGCGACCAAGACGTAAAGCAATACGGTGTAGACACACCCGGCGGAGAGCAGTTTGTCAGTTCACACAACACTCTCCTCAGCAACAATCAAAGAGTCGGCCAACTAGGTTTCGGGGCCAACAACAAGCAGTTTGTGCATCAAGGTTTCTCACTGTTCGGACCCAGCAAACAAGAAGTAGAACAGATTGCGACAGGAGGTGGTTTCCAGCACCAGACTGTCAGTCCAAAAGGGTAGCATTTTCGGCAGCAACAGCCAGAGAGTTATTCAGAAGGGAGGTACTAAACAGATTGTGACTGGCAAGTAAGGACCGAAATCCAGCTTGCCGCTGTGTTGCTGTAAGAACTGGTTGACTTTATTCCTTCATGGTCAAAGAATTGACCAGAGAATTGGCATGTATGTGATGACTGTTTCAGTCGAAATTCCTCGGAATCAAATAGAAATTCCTTTGCAGTAATTTTGTTTTATTTACACGGGAGTTTCCAGATTCAAAATATGACGTATAAAAAGGTTCTCACACACTCATGTGAGATGACATATATTTGTATGTTTCAGTGAATTTACTAATTGCAATTAAATAAATTTGAAAAAGTGACGAGAAGCATGAGGATAAAATGACACTATCCATATAACTGCTTTATAATGAGAACACAAGCAACGATCGGAGACTGCAATTAGAGGCACATACATACATGGTTGAATTACAGAATCATACACACTAGAAAAACGGAAACAGGAAAAGAAACAATAAACTTTTGTGTTCCCCGCCAGTGATGGTGTCTTAATCATTTTGGTTTGCATAATAAGTCCCTCTTCCCGGGACGGATACGTTACGGTGAAGCGAAAGCCATGCACACGTTTATAAAATATATATATATATATATATATATATTATATTATATATTATTATATATATATATAATATATATATAAAACACATTCGTGTACACACACAGACACACACACACAAAAACATAAAATATATATAATATTATATATATATATAATATATATATATATATATCATATATATATATATATATATATATTATATGTATATATATATATGCTTTCATATATATATGTACTTTGTATATATGTATATATATCTATTTTAAATATGTATTTTATGTGTATGTGTGCTTTTTGTGTGTGTGTATGTGTGGGGCATAGTTTATATATATCGATATATGTGTGATGTTAGGAGAGAGAGGAGGGGAGGAGAGAAAAGAGAGAAGAGGTGTATTATAAAAGGCGGGATCTAGTTGATTAATGTAATTTTATGTAGGGTACATACATACATACATGTATATATATATACATACATATAAAATTTAAAATATATATAAAATATATATATTTTATATAATATATATATATACATATACATATATATATTGATACATAGATATACAGATAAACATACTGATATAAACATATTTGATATAAATATTTTGAAAGATGGAGAAATTTGGAAAGAGATATACACCAGACGGTAGTTAAAGGGTTAGATAGACATGATTTCAACTGTGTTCACCCCCTTGTCCGAGCACAAGGCTTCTCCAGTGTGATGTAAGCTTTGTTTGCGTGCTGGATTTAAAAACAATTGCTTTTAAACTTAGCGGAGGAGAAAGCAATTGTTGCTTGCGCATTTGAAAGCGCAACTGGGAGCGCAGAGCAATCAGCTGTAGCAGTTTTTGTGTGTCGCATATCGCGGGAATTGTGCTGTTGTAGTGTGCGGGGGAAAGGGTAAGAGAGGGATATATATATATATATATAAATATTTTATATATTATATTTTATTTTATATATATATAATGTAGTATATATAGTATATTATATGTATATATATATATATATATATATATATATATATATATATATATATATATATATATTATATATTATAAATATATATATGCATGCCACCTTTATAACGGGTATAGAACCCTATTATAATGGCTTTGCAGGGGTAAGTGATACTTGTTAACGGCGTGACTTTTTTATTAGTAAGATTGACACACAGTATGGGAACACACGAGACGATGCCGGGGGGGTTTAAGGGCGGCGCCCGTGTCAGGTCAGCCTGCCCGGAGGGGAGGGATAGGCCGCCCTTTACCACGTCGGGTGCTGGTCACGAACTGAAGGGTCAAGCGATAACGCTGTCATCTAGGGCCCTCGCTGAGTGAAGGGTTTCCCTATTTGGGACTTGGATCCACGTGGTAAACAGGCCACGTGGTCCACTGGTAACAGAAATAGACTTATATATAGACTTGCATATGCTATTTTGCTAAACTGCCGAGGTACATGTCTAGCTATGCATGTTACCCTTCATCGAGGGGGGGGATTCTATACCAAAATGCCTTTAGAATGAAGCAATCGAGCCGGGAAATCTATAATAACCTGCTCTTTTCTGCGTATCTGTGATGGGGGGCTTGTGACATTCTTTACGGATATTTACAAATCAACATCGCCTGGGATATACCCAAAACATGCAAGTAAACAGCAAGGGGGGGGAGTAGGGTGTGATGAATAAGTGAATAATGATTCTAGCTTAAACCCTAGTCCTACATAATTAACGGACGTAACCGCGGGTCCACCGACTCAAAGTTGCCGACCGAAAAAAATAACTTCGGTTTTACCTGTACCTATTTTTCGAACGTCGGAGCTCAGATCTATTAGGGTTACGGGAACCCCGCGTAATATCGGCAATTCTGTGCACTATGATATGGGGGGGATCGTACGCTATATTCAATATAATACATGTAATAAAATTGCGTTACATGCTCCGTTCTAGTGCCGATAGAACGTGTCACCAAAAAGCAATGTAACAATGCTACAATTAATCCCCTAGGTTTTACTGGAAAAAGAGAAAGGTGAGTCAGGTCAAGACCACAACCGACTGACCACAAGCGAAAGAGAAAGCTTTGGGCAGGTCTGGGGCGAGGGAAGAACGAATGAAATGAAATGATTATTTGTGATAAGATAAATCGCGAATGTGTTCAATTCGTTGCAGATGAACAACATATATCGCTAAAAACAAGAGAAATTAATTAACTACTTAAACTAATGAACGATATTCATGTTTATTGATCACATACTCGATCACACGGAAATGCAATCTGAGGTCAAAAGAATAGTGTGAAAACGTGTCATTTGCTGTAATTTAGCACTTTTTACCCCCCAAAAAACAACAACGGCTTAACACATATATGGGCGAAGAAAAGGGGGGAAAAAAATAATAGAAAGGGGCCCAAACTTGTACGTGTTTTTTTTTTTTTTTTATATGTGTTGTAGCGGGTCGAGCAGATTTTCTTCGGGTGGTGTGTTCGTGCCAAAAGGACGCAACGCCCCACCTGTGCCAGATGTAACGGTATAGAACCCTATACATTGGCTTGCAGGTGTAGTGATATTTTTAACGGCGTGACTCTTTATTAATAAGAGTTGACACACAGTATGGGAACCATGAGACGATGTTTTAGTGGGGTAAGGGGCTCCGTGTCAGGTCAGCCTGCCGGGAGGAAGGAGGATGGGGAAACCTTACCCGTCCAGGTGCTAGTCACGAACTGAAGGGTAAAGCGAGATCAGAAAACGTTCATCTACGCCCTCGCTGCGTGAATGGTTCTTTTTTGGGGACTTGGGAATCACGTTGTTACAGCCACATGTCCCACTGGTAACAGAAATAGACTATGAATTGCTATAGCACAACAACCCACATACAGAGAGAGAGAGAGAGAGAGAGAAGAGAGAGGGAATGTTGTGTGTGTGTGGGGCACGCACACTACACACAAACATAAAGAGGAGAGAGAGAAGAGAGAGAGGAGAGAGAGAGAGAGAGAGGAGAGAGGGGGGGGAAAGAGAAAAGGAGGGGAGGGAGTGAGAGGGGAGAGAGTTTGAAAAAGAAGGCACAGAGAGAGAGACAAGAGAGAGAAAGAGAGCGAGGAGAGAGAGAGGAGAGAGAGAGAGAGGAGAGAGGAGGAGAGAGAGAGAGAGAGAGAGGAGAGAGAGAGAGACGACTGACAGAGAGTGGGGAGAGAGAGAGAGAGGGAGAGAAAGGGGGGGGGAAGGAGAGAGAGAATGAAAAAGTGAGGTACAGAGAGAGGGAAAACGAGAGAGAAAGAGAGAGAGACAGACCGAAAAGAGAGAAAAGAGGAGCTTTTGTATAGCAGAATGAAGATGAACATTGTCTCGTGCATGTTCATTGTATTTTAAACTTCATGAAAGATGATACAGTAAGCTTCACAACTGAGATTTGTTGTAATTGATTCGAGCTCTCCAGTTGTTGAGATGATGCACTTACATGTACAGTCGTCTCTAGTGTTTGCCCGACTTAATAAAACTACTATGCATAACAGTTTTACTTTTAAAAGCATTTCACTGGTTAGCGTCGGCGACGGAGAAAAATTTTAGTAAAAAATACTCTACAAACATCCTCACAGCATGTGTCTGCCAAATTGGAACTCAATTTCCTTTATTAGCTCATAAGTTAATAGCACAGGGTTTATGTTAAAGCGCAATATGGAAGGCCTACCCCTATTTGTCTGATTTTTTTTTTTTTTTTAAGTGCCCCGTCCTACAAGGACCCTTGGCGATCATGGTTTTCCATGATTTTCCTGGCAATTAAGAGCGGTGGTTTTGCCGTTGCCTTCGCCCGGTTTTTTTATTGTCACCCTCTCTATTTACCCGGTTCTGGGGCCGTCAATGACTTTGGGGTGGCTGCCCCCAGGCTTGGTAGGCAATCGAGGGGAAGTTCCTTGCCCAAGGGAACGACGCATCGGCCGGTGACTCGAACCCTCGAACTCAGATTGCCGTCGTGACAGTCTTGAGTCCGATGCTCTAATCGCTCGACCACCGCGGCCTATAATTTGTCTGATTAGATGTGTCGAAAAAAGACTCCAATGGTGATTCAAGGAAAACTGACTTCGTCGCAAACAGTGATCAGTTAAGCTGAATCCATCTCTTGTGGGCTGTGGGTTCACAGGACGGGGACCCAGTACGTATTCCTATTCTCCGCCCTGTAGTGCTTTGGAAATATCCAAATTATATGGTGGTACAATTGTGCCATTTCCCTCCCCTTCTGTAACATTAAGTCATAAAAAGAAACTGTCCAATAATATAAAAAGAAACTTAAAAAGAGCATACGAGGAAAGTTTTTATTTATTAAGGTACGACTAACCCCAAACACATATTGATAGGGTCTATGTGTTGTGTGTTTTCATACATACATACATACAATATAAATGTGTTGTTTGTGTTTGTGTTGTGTGGTGTGTGGTTGTATTTATATTATATATATAATATATAAAAATATATTATATAATATATATATATAATATATTTATATATATATAACACACAATAAATTTAAAGTGATAATTTAAAAAAATGAAAAAATAAAAAAAAAAAATATATATGTATATATATTATATAATATATAAAATATTTTATATATTTAATTTTATAATATATATATTATATATATATTATTTATATGTATGTAGTATGAATGGTAAAATTCAAAACCCGGTTTTTAGTATGGGAGAAAAAAACCCCAAAAGCATTTTGCAGTAAATAAATAATATGTTTGAGCGTGGCATGCGCGCGTGCGTGTTTTTGTGTGCGCACGTGCGTCCCCCGCGTGCGTGCGTTACCTATATATACACAAAAACAATCAACTTCTAAATTTATAATAAAAAAACATAATATAAAATAAATATATAAAATATATATTTAATTTAAATTTTTTATTTAAAAAAATATATAATTATATATATATAATATAAGGGAAAATAATAATAAATATATATATATATATATATATAGAGAAAAAAAAAAAATATATATAAAAAAAAAAAAATATATTAAAAATGAAATTTTTAAAAAAAATAATTTAACATATTA